>NC_053429.1:76482390-76637058 GCF_007990345.1 Gossypium hirsutum | reverse complement strand
TAAAGCCATTTGACTAATAATTAATACATATATTTAATATTAAAGCATCATCATGGTCGGCCACTAATAACAAAAAGGGATATTTGACATGCAAGTCCAATCTTTTTATAACATGCATTAATAAACCACTTTTAAATTTACCTATCACATTTCACAATTGTCTTACATGAGTCCTATTTAATAAATTTCACATACAAACGACAAAATTAAAGCATGAAATTTTCACACATGCATGTACACATACAATAAGCATAGAATATAACGGTTAATTATTTTTATGACTCGGTTTTGTGGTCCCGAAACCACTTTCCGACTAAGGTCAAATTAGGGCTGTCACACATATGAATTATAATCATTTAAATTTTGTTTAAATTGAATATTTATTATGTTGTTTGATGCAAATGAATCAAAATATACACGTATCAACATTATGATGAATTGACGGATATCGCATCCCAGTTGAACCTTTTGAATTCCTAAGATACGAATGACATGTGATTAAGGATTTCATGTTTCGGGTGCTAGTCTTGAATGTCCTACCGATGGCTAAGGTCCTGCATTTATTGCAGATTGTCCACAGCTCATGTAAGCAGCATCGTGTAGCTTACATTCCGACCCATAGCTCCTGTGAGCAATGATGTAAAGGAAAGGTTACAGTTATATGTAAAGGCACACTTCTTGTGAGCTTTCCCAAGTATCAGATGTAATTCTAAATGGTTCAACAGTTAAGAAAAATGAATGGAATGGTAAATGACTTAATGGAAAGGTTTATAACCATATGAAAAGGTTGATGCTTATGTAATGTATCTCATAAAATCTATTTATGTTATAAATGAGTTTATACGACTAACAAGTAAGCTTGATGATGCTTGAATAGGCTTATAATAAATTCATGGTATTGGATACGGTAAGTAAGAATCTATTTAGGTTTGTGCTTGATGTTTATGTATGGTTTATGGACTTATAATGTTTGTTTAGGTAAGTCCTTTTGGTCACTTTTTGAAAAGTGTATGGTTTGTTGATACAATTTTTTGTCTCAAAAATGGTCGATTGTGATGTGTTTTAGGTACATAATAGTATGAGGCAATTATGGTATGTTTGAATGGTTTGGAAATGTTTAAATGTTGTATGTTTTAGTACCCAAATAAACTACATTTATATGCATCAAATGTGTCATATGAACTTGATTATGTATGCAATAATTGGACACTAATGGTGGTGCATTCATTGGCACATTGATTAATTGAATTAAGGTTTTGGATGTGACAAATATATGTGTGTTTAGATGAAGTATTAGTTTTTTTGAAATTTTTCATAATTGGCCTAAATGTTCATGCATGGAATGGTTTTGAAATGGCTTGATTTTAGGTAAATTTGGGTCCATACAACCCCTGTTTTGTAAATTTTTGAACTTTTCCCTAAACTTTCCAAATTGTTTCAAATTGGCCTTGATTTGCTTCTAAGCAATTTTTAAGGCCTCAAGGGCTCGATTTAAGGATAGTATGTATATGGATGAATGATCTATTATATGCTTTAAATTGTTTAATGTTAAAATATTTAAATGCTTTCAATTGTATGGTAATGCTCTTAAACCCTAATCTGGCGATGGAGACGAGTTAGGGGTGTTACACAAGCGTACTATACTTTTGGCGAATACTCTTTCTACACTTACTCTTAACCTATTAACACGAACTTCTCCTTAATACATGGTAGAATATCATAAAATCAAACTCTTGCTCATTTTTGTGGCAGCTACAATACGCCTACACGTATACATCAAAATGATCATTTGGGAAAACAACACCAAGCCAGATAGACTGTTTACTTCTATTCGCCCAAAACTTTTGATCCGCCAGAATTAGGGTGTTACACAGGCTTTTGAACACCATCTCTATTTGGTTGTTCTAGTTCAAATTAGCCTTCTTGTCTGTAGCCTCGGCAAAGTATCCTATAAGAGTGATCATATGGTCTTTGACTGCAATGTCGGGCTTTTTTTGGGCATTCATCAAGCTAGTTATGAAAGAGTGTTGAGCCAAGATAGCCTGGCATCCAAACATTTTTTCTAGCTTATCTAGAGTCACTTTAATAGTCTAACAGTTCTTCAGTAGCTTATACAGAGTGTTGTTCACGCTTGCTAGCATATGGCAATGAGCTATTGTTCGTGCATGCCAGCATATGGCAATGAGCTATCTCATCAGACTCTTCGAAGCATTTTCTAGACTCAGCTTGAGTGCTCAGAAGGCACTTAGTATCAAATTTTTTTTTAAGTTTCTAACAGCTCAGGACAGTTATCATGTTCTTCTTTAATTCCTTATAGTTGTTTTCGTTTAGTTTGATTTCAGTGAGCATGTCAATAAAGGAGTATGTTCCATTTTTTATATAAAAATAAAATATTCATTTATTAGTATCTTTGTATAAGAAAATGTTTGAAAAATTTTGCAATATTACAATATGCACTAAGATGATGCATACGTCTTACATTAAACCTTGAAAAGCATTTTTAAGTCGCTGCAACAATAATTTCAAATAGGTAGACATGAGCTTTAGGTAGTACTAATATGTTTAATTGAGTGTGTAGGATGAATAATTAAAGGCCCAATTGACAATGAAGAAAAGAACAAATGAGGCATAAGCTTCCCAGAACGTTAACGCACAAAATAAATGAGACAAGGCATAAATTATGTGTCGTGCCGTAGAAATAGTGCGGCGTGACATAAATCAACTTCCTGGCCAAGTATTTTGGGGTTATTTTCATCCACGCAATCAACTCTATACGAAGACCTAGTGCCATGACTTGTTTTGGTTGTACAAATTATCTTGTGAATTGGTTTGGAAGTGGTAAATAATGAGCATGCTTTGTGGGCGTAAGGTTATTTTATAATGTGTCGTGACATTAACTTAGCTAGTTGAATTGATGAGAAATGTATTGGATATATATATAGGTAATATTGACAAGGTACTTAGCACATAAGTTTTGTATATTGGTTCGGCAGCTGAGCTAGAAAATAATTATTGTTAACATGGTAACTATGCACTTATATATATATATGGTATCTTAAGAATATTTGTCCATTTGGTAAGGTTAGCTAATGGTTCACGTATGGATTATTCTATTCGATATGTGCATAAATTGAAGTAATAAGATCGGTAATCAGCTTATGAAATACGTGTAATGATATATGCTCGGTTATAAGTTAAGCATTAGATAGTTGTGATTCATTGGATATAATGTTTGAATATTACTTTGTGAAATATATGAATGGTTTCCTATTAATTAGCTTGAAATGATTCATAATAAGTTGATATTCGTATATATATGGTTGAATTCATGTATAAGGTAGCATAATAAGTTATGTAAATCGTTCTTTGTACATGCGAATTAGATAGAGATTAAATAAGCATGAAATTGAGTCATAGCATAATTTATAAAATATAATATGTATTGGAGCTATATATGATTGTCAAATGTGATTACTAAGAAGTAAAGTTGAGTAAGTAATTAAATAAACTATTTGTTTAAATTAAGCTCAAGAGCAAAGAGGGTCGAAATCAGATAGGGGAAAAGAGAAAGCAATTGAATAGCCTATCCACAATTGTTCAAATATACCCGAGGTAAGTTTTGAGTAGTCACCTTTAATATATACTTGATGATGCCTTGATATGTGTAAATTGGATGAATTGGGATCTTTTGGTCTTACTTGAATTAAGTTGTATGATAAATAACTTATTTATATGAATTATAGACGAATGGTCACAATAGGGTAAGTTTGAATGGTGAAAGGGATATGTGAGAATTATCTATGATGCTTGAAACTTAATGTAAATGATGGTGCTCATATAGAGCTTAATTTCGAATGTGGCAATGACTACTAATGTGATATGTTGAATGAGGTGTATTAATATACGATTAGATATGCATGATATTTGAAAATTATATCCGGACTTAAAGTCCGCAGGCTATATGCAGGAAATATATCCGGACTTAAAGTCTACAGGCTATATGCGGGAAATATATCCGGACTTTAGGCCCGCAGGCTACGTGCTGGAAATATATCCGGGCTTAAAGTCCCGAAGGCTTAGTGCTAGTGACTGGATTCGGGTTTTAAACCTAGCAGGCTTAACGTCGGTGATTCGAGTAAGATTATGAATTAGAATGTTCGAGGTAACTACTACTGATTATGTATGATACAGTATGATGGCCAGGTACGTATTATGTACTCATATGTGAATCGATTATTAAGTGGATTAGTATTAATAAAGAACGATATATATATAGATATATGTGTGGATGATTACCGTATCTACGAATAAGAGAATGGCCTATTCGGACGATGTCCATCATTATATGAAAAAAAATATGACTTAAATTAATTGTATGAGCTATATTGGTGATTGAAAATTTCTTTGTGTTTTTATATATATGTACATTTGGCCAGGTGATATATAATTAGATTACGAGTTTGGTGATTCATAATGTCGATTTAAATGACAAGTCTTATTTGTTTGAATTGCTTAAAACTTACTAAGCCTCGAAAACTTACTCAGTTCCTTATTTCTCTGTTTTATAGATTGTTGATTTTGGCCACCGACTCGGGGATCGTCGGCATTTCGTCATACTATCGATCTTTTTTTTTTGGTACTGTTATATTTTGGCCTCGATATGGCATGTATAGGTTAGGCCGATGATAGCTATATTTTGTTTTGTAAATGTTTTGGCCATATGAAAATGGCATTTATAACTTAAAAATCAATATGTATTCAGCTCGATCTCTGTTTATGTTAATTGATAATGTGAATGAAAAATTTAATGTTTAGCTCGGTAATAACTCTTAGCCTAAAACCGACGAACGGACTCGGGCTAGGGATGTTACACCAACTAATTCAATGGTTTAATTACCATTTAAGTCACTCACGTTAAACTTCCATAGCAATTTAACACGTTTAGCTAATAGAACTATACTTTTGCACCTTTTTCAATTTAGTCTTTTTACTTAATTAAGCATGCAAACATCAAAATTTCTTAAAGAAATATTTTTACGACCTTACTAATATATCATAGACATTAAAATAATAATAAAATAAATTTTTACTCGTTAAATTTGTGGTCTCAAAATCACTGTTCCAATTTCACTGAAAATAGGTTGGTACAACTCTCCCCCTAAAGAAACTTTCGTCTCCGAAAATCTTACTAGAAAAGAGGTTCAAATATTGCACTTTCATAGCTTCTTCTATACTGTTTCGTTGCCAAAGAACTTTTACTAAAGCTATGCTTTTATTTATCAGTTCTTCAACCTCTTGAGCTAGAATTTTGATTAGTTCTTCACTGTAGTCGTATCTGACTGATTCTCAACATCAACAGGTGAAATCAAATGTGAAGGATCTGACCGATATCGTCGTAACATATATACATGAAAAACATTATGGATCTTTTTTAATTCTAACGGCAAAGCTAATCTGTAAGCTATTGGCCAAATTCTTTTAGTGATTTTATATAGCCTGATAAATCACAGACTTAGCTTTCCTTTACGAGTGAATCAAAGAAATTTCTTCCAGGGTGCTACTTTCAAGAACACTTTATCGTCAACTTGAAATTCAATGTCTTTTCTTTTTAAATCCGCAGAAGATTTCTGTCAATCTAAAGGTACTTTCAAACTGTCTCGAATCACTTTAACTTTTTCATCAATTTCTCGTATCAAATCAACCTTGTGAAACTTTTTCTCATTGAGCTCAGTCCAATATAATGGAGTTCGACATTTCCAACCACACAAAGCTTCGTATAGTGCCATCTTTATACTCGATTGATAACTTTTGTTGTATATGAATTCAACTAACGATAAAAATTTCTCCCAATCACCTTTGAACTCTAACACACAACATCGAAACATGTCTTCGAGTATCTGAATCACTCGCTCAGATTGACCATCGGTTTGAGGATGAAACGCACTACTAAAATACAAACTAGTGCCTAGTGCCTTATGTAACTTGCTCCAAAATCGAGACATAAACCACATATCCCTATTAGAAATAATTGAAACTGGCACCTTGTGCAATCTGACAATCTCAGCACCATATAACTCTGCTAATCTCTCGAGTGAATAATCTATACGTAATGGAATAAAATGTGCAGATTTCATCAAATGATCAATAATGACCCAAACTGCATCTTTCTTTCTTGGAGATAAAGGCAATCTTGATACAAAATCCATCGTGACGCGTTCCCATTTCCATTCTGGAATCATCACTATTGTAACAAACCAGAAGGTACCTGATGTTCAGCTTTAACTTGCTGACAAATTAAACATATCGATACAAAATTTGAGATCTCACGTTTCATACCTAGCCACCAGTACATTTGTTTCAAATCATCATACATTTTAGTGCTACCAGGATAAATAGACAAGCTACTATTACGAGCTTCTTGTGAAATCTTTTGAACGAGATCTAAATTTTTTGAAACACAAATTCTACCTTTAACATACAAACTATCATCAGACCCAATCTGAAAGTTTAAATCAAGAGTCATCTCAATCCATTTCAATTTAGCTAACAACATATCATCATATTTATGAGCTTCGCAAATATGTTGTAAAAACATCGGTCTAGCTTTTAACTCAGTTAAAATCGAACCATTGTCAACCAATGTCAACCGCATGTTCAAAGCTCGCAAAGAAAATAGATATTTTCCAATCAAAGCATCAATAACAACATTAGCCTTTACTGGATGATAATTAATGATCAAATCATAATCTTTTAATAACTTGAGCCATCTGCGCTGTCTCAAATTCAAGTCTTTCTGTGACATCAAGTATTTTAGACTTTTATGATCTTTGAAGATGTGACATTTTTCTCCGTATAAATGATGTCGCCAAACCTTCAAATCAAATACAATCTCCGCAAGCTCTAAATCGTGCATCAGGTAGTTCTTTTTGTGCGATTTCAACTGTATAGAAGCATATGCTATCACTTTTCCTTCCTACATCAAAACACAACCCAAATCATTTAACGATGCATCACTATAAATCTCAAATTCTTTACCCGACTCTGGCTGAGTTAACATCGGTGCCTTGGTTAACGATGCTTTCAATTGATTAGAGCTTTTTTACATTTCTTAGACCACTCAAACTTCACATCTTTTTGTAACAATCTCGTTAATGGTGTAGTAATCATTGAAAATCCCTTGATGAATCTTCTGTAATATTCGGTTAAACCAAGAAAGCTTCTAACCTCATATACATTTCTTGGAGGCTTCCAATCAAAAACAACTGAAATTTTACTCAGATCCACTCTAATCCCATCGGTTGATACAACATGTTCCAGAAATCTAACTTCCTGAAGCTAGAATTCACATATGCTAAACTTAGCGAATAATGGCTTTTCGTGCAAAGTTTGCAAAACAATTCTGAAATGCTTGGCATGCTCTATCTCATCCCGTGGAAAAATCAAAATATCATCAATGAATACCACAACGAATCTGTCTAAATACGGTCTGAATATTATGTTCATCAAATCCATAAATACTGCAGGTGCATTAGTCAAACCAAACGGCATCATAAGAAATTCATAATGTCTGTACCTAGTCTTGAATGCGAATTTAGCACATTTGAGTCTTTGAGAAGCAATTGATAATAACCAAAACGAAGATCAATCTTTGAGAACATTGTCGCACCTTTCAATTGATCAAACAAATAGTCAATACACGGTAATAGATACTTATTCTTGATCATGACTTTGTTAAGTTGTCGATAGTCAATAAATAACTAGATGGATCCATCCTTTTTCATAACAAATAGAATAGGTGCACCCCAAGGAGAAAAATTGGGTCGATCAAAACCTCTATCTGACAACTCTTGCAACTGTGCTTTCAACTCATTTAACTCTATAGGTGCCATTCTGTAAAGAGCTATCGATATTAGAGATGTTCCTGGCTCTAACTCAATAGCAAACTTAACCTATCTGATTGGCAGCTGATTGGCTTTTTAACATCACAGTAATAATGTGCAAGCGTACACTGTCGATGCAAGTATAGTAGACAAATGTGAGTCTATCGAATATCGATCCCACAGGGATGGTATAGTCTTTTGTTTATTAATGTCAGTGCAACAACTAGATAGAAATGAGATAAATTGTGAGAATAGTTGTCGATGCAATAACTTGAAAAAAATGAAATAAAATATGATAGTGACAAACTAGGATCCCCAACATGAATCTTCAGCAGAATACTAAGTGCTCACAAGGTATAAAAAGATAGGTGATTGTTGAAGCAATGAAGTTCAGTGTATATCTTACTCATTATCACTGCTCTATTTAATCTGAGAATTAAACATGCATACTAATCTCACCATCCAATGATGGCAATACAACACTCATAAGAACAAGAGAACTAAATTCCTCTAATCCTCACTCAACTTCTATTGTAATGCTTGTTAGCTCAAACTTTCACTGCACTTTCCAGTGTCATTGGCTACAATAACACTTCCATGTTAAAAAAATTCAAACCCCAAGATTAAATAATAAAAGCAAGTCTGAATAAGATAACATTTAATCAAGAATTCATGTGTACTTCCATACAAACAGAAAATAGAAAGTAATCACTAGCATTAGAAAGAAATAAAAAAGAATCGAGTGGAGAATACTGTCCCTAAACAACTCGACTAAATCTCTCTATTCCTTTTTGTCTTACACTTAGGTCTCCTCATTAGAAGCTAGTCTGCACTTGGTTTTCACATTGGTCACTCGTGAGAGGCTTAAGCTGCCATGGCTGCAAGCTTCAAGGTTGGATGATGAAGACGATGATCCAGAAAAAAAAGTTAGAAGCAGCTAGCTTTTCTTCTCACGTCCACCTTTTATGTCGTCCTCCACAGTACATGTGTCCTTTCCCCAAAATTATTTTGTCCTTGTACGTACAGGTTGGCTATACCAGACTGGACAGCTCATGCAGTTTTGGTTCTTATCCAAACAGTTGTCAGGTGCGGCAATAATTCTAGACGCAATATGAAATTAACTCATGCAGCAACATTAATGCAATAAGATAGCAAAATTAAGGATAAAATAGGCTAGGATTCACTGAGTTATAAAATGCAATTTACTAAACTGAAAATGTTAAAATTTATGCTAAGGATAACTAAATGGCAACAATTTAACCAATAAGTAAGGGGGAAACCTGTGTTCTTTCTAGTGCTATCACACCCCCAAACTTGAATTTTTACTTGTCCTCAAGTAAAATAGAAACTAGCAAGGCTACAAAAAATTTACTAAGGTAAATGATAATTCTAGCAACTTGAACCCTCTAAATTCCTAATGGATGAATCACATTCAAATGAAAGAATATTGCATCGACAATTCATAAGCATGAATGAATAAGGTTGCAACTTCATCAATGCTAGCATCATGCTTCAAATCCTAAGTTCTATTTACCATTACATCATTTATTGTACAATACTAAGGGCTAGTTTACAATTGCTTTTGAAAAGTGTTTTTGAAAAGTACTTTTGAGAAATAAAACGTCCATTTTAGACATGATATTATAAAGTAACAAATATTGTAACACCCCCACGCCCGAAACCGTCACCGGAGTCAAGCTTGAGGTGTTACTAAACTTATCTTACCTTTTAAACAACTCTAAACCACTTATTTTAATTTTCGGAATAAACTATTTTTCTGCATCATGGTTGCTTAAAAATTCATTTCTCGAGTTTCAAAACTCAAAATTAAGATCCGTAAAATTTTCCTGAAACTAGACTCATATATATATCTACTAATTTTTTTCTATAATTTTTGACTTAGCCAATTAGTACAGTTTATTAGTTAAAGTTACCCCTGTTTCAGAATTCGACTGCACTGGCCTCTACTCACTACGAACCACTTTTCTCTCTGTAAAAAAATCATATGACTATACCGTTTGTTTCTATTAAAACTAAATTAAATAAGGATTCTAACCATATAAAGTACACCACCTAATTATTATTGTAAAATTTATGGTGAATTTCTAAATTTGGACCAGGGGATCCAGAAATCGCTCTGGCCCTATTTCACCAAAACTCAGAAACCCTATAAAATAGAAAACCTTTACCTGTTTTGCTTATTCCATATGAAAATAGACACAACGAGATTTATTTTCTAATATTATTCACCATCAACCCATGTCTCTACAATTTCTTGTGATTTTTCAAAATCCCGTTATTTCTGATACTTGAATTTGTTTTTAAGTTACTTTCACATTTTTCTTAGTTTTCATGTGATAGTTACTACTTAATCATACATACTATTAAACATGTATATCATCAGCCACTCTATTAGCTAATCACTAGCAAGTATTTACACATCATTCATTGATCATATCATATCAAAAGAAACCAAGTTCCTATACATGCTATACACAAAACGAAATGTCTAACTATACCAATGTGATTTCTTCGATAGTGTGATCGGGTCTCCGACATTTCCTTCGATCCCCAAGTGGCTTGATAAAAACTATAAGAAAAAAAAATAAAGAGAGTAAGAACTAGGCTTAGTAAGCTTACAAGCAAATAAATTACAACATTCAACATAATGAATAATTATACATAATGTCACCTAGCCTCATAAACTTTCTTTACTTCTCATTTTCTACCTTCTTCTTTACTCACTTACCTTCTTTCTTACCTGACCTTTCACTATTCATAAATATAATCTACCTTCCCTTTTGCTGATAATTCACTGTAATTTAACGTGTACAATGACCCGTTGAACCACTCGGAATACTAAGGATACTAAGGTCGTTCCTGTCTATCAATATCCTACCAATGCCATGTCTTCGACATGGACTTACATGAATTATTCCTGTCTCCAATGCCATATATATATCTAATATGGGCTTACATGGCTCATTCCTGTCTCCAAAGCCATATATCTGATATGGACTTACTTGGCTCATTTCTGTCCTGTCCTGTCCTGTCAACCCCAATATCCTAACATTCCTAAGGTTCAAACAAGGCTTCCTAATGCTTTTTCTCTATCACTTCGCCTTTAATTCGACTTTAAATATTCTTCAAAAAAGTAAGTATATAAATGATGGAAATTGACAATAATAATGTAAAATAAAAGAATATTGCATTACTTACCTCGATACATATATATAAATATGATTGATGGTTATATTTGCGAATATGAGAATGATTTAATCGGACATGGTATATTTGTATATGAATTATATGTTAAAATTTCTTTATGTACTCATGTACATTCAGTCAATGATTTTGTGAATTATTAGTATTAAAGAATGATACTTAAGTGTGAATGATTGTTATATCTACGAGTAAAACAATGACCTATTCGGTCAAATTTGTTAATATATGAGATTATTTGATTTAAATGCTTCTTATGAATTTTAAGTAGAAGAAAAATATGTGCTGAGAAATCTATACATATGTTTATGTGTATTCGGCCATGAAGCAATTTGAATTGAGAATAAGTCTGTTTAAATGAATGTTTCGATTTTCAATAAGTTTTTAATTGTTTGTGATGCTTAAAACTTACTAAGCTTTGAAAGCTTACTCTGTTCTTTATTTCTCTGTTTTATAGATTGTTGATTTTGGCCACCGACTCGGGGATCGTCAGTAGTTCACCACACTATCGATCTTTTTGGTACAGTTATACTTGGACTCGATATGGCATGTATAGGTTAGGCTGATGATAACTATGTTTTGAAATTGTAAATATTTTGGTCATACGGAAATTGCGTATAACTTAAATATCAATATGTATTTCAGCTCGATCTCTGTTTATGTTTATTGACACTGTGAATGAGATAATTAAATGTTTAGTTCAGTAATACCTCTTAGCCTTAATCCGGCGATCGGATTTGGGTTAGGGGTGTTACATAACGGCTGTGTACACTTGCACAAACCTACGCGTTACAAGTTTTTGGCTCCATTACTGTAACGCCCCAATTTTTGAGAATTCTGTGAGTGTTGGCAAATTTTAAATTTTGGTGTTCTGTCTGCTTGGCGTAGATTTAATCAGGTTAGCGGGTCTCTAGAAGGCCCAAGTTAATTTTAATTCTATAGAAGAAGGGGTTCTGGTTAGCTGGGATTTAAGGTATTAACTAGGTAAAATAAAACACAAGGAAGCCAGTGGTAAGTTGGCTTGTGGCGTCACTTGGGGGCTTGAGAGGTGGCGTGTGGATTACCAAGGAGAGCAAAGGTTCGAGTCGCACGGTAAGCAAATTTGTGATATTAATTTTTATGTACAGAAAAGGTAAGTAGTGGAACTAAAGTGAAAGGCTGTCAGGAGAAGATTTAGGAGCTGATAAGGGAGAGGATTTAGGAGCTGACAAGGGAGAGGATTTAGGAGCTGATAAAGGAGAATATTTAGGAGCTGATCAAGGAGCAGGAGTTGGCTGGCCAAGGGCCTCTAGCATGGGAAATTTGGTTAGGTTAAGTGCCAGTATAAATTCGGCATAAGGGGGAAAGTTGTGCCGTTTGCTGACCATTCTCCTCTTCTTTCTTTTCTCCTTTTCTCTTCAACTTTTTCTTTTTCTTCTTTTCCTCTATAGCCGAATCTCTCTAACCACCTCTGCATCTCCATCTTTTTCTTTAGACGTTTCTAAAACCTTCATAGCCATTGCCATAAAAAGCTGAAATCCCGAAAACTATACTTTTCTCTGTGCCGATTTCTCCTAGCCAATTTTATTATCTTATCCATCATTCTTGACCGATTCTATAGTTCTCTAAATCTCAAGGTTCTATCGACAGGACCATAGCAAAACCCTCCTATTTCATCATTCTTTACACAGCTTCAACAAAAGCTGAAAAACCCACTCTATTAGGGACTTGGCCGAATAGTGAGATCACTGAAGGATCGAATTTCGTTATCATTTGAGGGCTTAGATCAGCATCAGAATTGAGTAGAAATTAATTGGGATCATTGACCGAAGGAACCGGTGGTAAGTCTTTTCAATCTAGTCTTCATTTCGTATTTTAGAAAAGCCGAAACCCCTAAAGGTTAGGGAGGCTATCGACTTGGACTTGTAGCCCTAAGGGGTTGTGATAACTGTTTTTCCTTGATAATAATGTGATCTAGAGGCTGCTGATCAAGGGCTTGGACAAGTGGAGGAACGGGATCTAAGTCTGTCACAAACTTCGGCAAAGGTAGGATTGCTAGTGCCTAAGGTGTTATGGCCGAATAAGGTAAGGAGATATTATGTAGTTCATTTCGGTAGTAGATAAATGTGGTAGTAATATAATTGTAGGTAGTCCAAGCGTGGATCTCGTCAACGAATCGTCATAAAACAGGTGTGTAACTGACACCCTTTCTTAGTCTAGATCGGCAAAAGCCGAAAAGCCGAAATGCCAAAAACCAGTATTTTGTAGATTTACGAGTGTGCGAATGCTCGTGTAGTAAATCGATTAATGTTTTTGGTAAGCTATAATGTTTGGACTGCAAAGTGCATGATTTCTGTGCCCTCGATATTTTTGGGCTTAATGGGCCAAAATTGGAATAATGGGCCAACGGGCCCAATTCGGTAAGAACCATCGGTAAGTGATTCTGTTAGTACGTGAAAGGTAGGAATATGCATGAAAAACCCTAGAATAGATAAATTACTGAAATACCTTTAAAAAGTGGAAAATTTACAGTTTTACCCCTAGGAGATAAAGTTCCGAAATACCCCTCGAAGTAAATTGACCTAAATGCATGTTTAGCTGTTGTTATTTACTGCATGCCATGTTGTTATTATCTGATGCATGGGACTGGGATATTTGTGGAGGAAGTAATGAAAGTGGCTTGTCTACGTACTGGAGGCTTTGCCTCAATTTACTATTAACTGAGCAGCAAGGCTGCAACTGTGGAGTGTAAGGCTGGGTGGGTTGAGTTATTCCCCACATGGAGTGTAAGGCTGGTACGGGTGGAGTGTAACGGTTGGTGGGTTGAGTAGTCTCCCCAAATGGGCTTGCATATGTTTATTGATGTTGCATGTATTTTGAAATGGGCTTATGGGCCGTACTGTTATCTGAATAAGGGGCTAAGGCCCAGTTTATTGTGATCTGAAAAGGGCTCTGGCCTAGTTCACTATTAACTGAATGGGGTTAGGCCCAATGGGCATGAGCTGACTTGGGCTTTGAATGGGTTTTCCTTATACACTAAGTTTCCAAACTCACCCCTTCTTTAACCTTGCAGGTGGGCCTTGATGTGAGTGTCTTGGAGCCGGAGGGGATTCAGAGTGGCCATGGTGAACGCTTTTGGGTTTGAAAAAGAGACTGGTTTTCTTAAGCTATTTTTAATTACTATTTAATTTTTGGGTTGTAATAAGGCCATTTTAACTTTATTTTCGTCTTTGATTTTCTGGGATTATATTATTTTTAGTAACTTTATTCTGGTGGATAATAATTCAAATGGGCTAGACTTAGGGCGCGATTTCAAAACGATACTTGTTTTTAAAATAACACGACGTCTCGAATATTCGATTTATCAAAGATAACCACTCAAAGAAGTTTCAATCCGTTATAACTAAGTGTGGAAATGGATGTGGGCATGTCTAGGATTGGATCCAATCGAAGAGCTTGGTACTTAAGCAGCCTTCATGGCGCACCTCCTCTGTTATGGATACCTACCTAGTGCCCAGCTTCCATTCACTTGGTTAGCTTAACAAAAGTCGGCTTTTAAAACACTAAAATAGGAACATGGGTTTTTTTATTTCAATGTGGCATGTCGGATTTGGCCATAACATCTGGGCCAGGTTTGGGGTGCTATATTTAGTTGTATCAGAGCCGAGTTGCAACAACTCGGCTATGGATCGGGTCCAAAAAGGGTTTTCAAAACTTTATGCCAAAAAGGGTATTTTTGGAAAAACTTGACTTTTGAAAATAAATTTTCTGTTTAAAAGGGGATAATCTCTGAACTTGTTTTTTTCAAATGTTTGAAAAATGGATTTCAAAAAGCCTAAATCTTTTGAGTTTATCTGAAACATGATGAGGTGGCACACTGAATTCCCGGCACCAAGGCTGTAAGTACCTTTCTGTTTTACATACTGAACTGTACTGTAGTTAGTACTAAGCCTTAGCGATAGTACTATAGATAATGTAGCATAAAGGCTATAAAATTGAGACTGTAGGGTAAACTAAGCCCTAGGAAACTGAGACAGTAGCTAAACTGTGGTTGCGGGAGAACAACTCTGAAACCTTATCTGTTTATAAGGTATTCTGTAATAAACAGTGGAAACAGTAAACTAACTGCATAAAATTCGTAATCAGATAAATCGATATGAGTACGAGAGCTACTCGGGGAAGAGGCCATGGTCGAGGCCGAGGTAATACTCAAGCTGGATCTTCGTCTTCTGAGCACATACCCTCTGGGGTAGCATGACCACCATCGGTGGATGAGAATGGGCCATATGATCGGGACGCAGGGGATGACGCTCTATCCCAGGCCATGCTAAGAGTTTTGGAAAGGGTGGTCGGAGCTAATATCGGGCCCATGAATAGGGGATTCATTTCTGAGCGACTCTAGGCCAACGGAGTGGAAGTTTTTAGGGGTGTATCTGGAGTAGCCCCAAATGTGGCTAAGTACTGGCTGGAAGCGACGGAGCAGATTATGGATGACCTGGACTGCTCAGTGGAGCAAAAGTTAAAAGGGGCGGTGTCCTTGTTGTGGGACGAGGCATATCAGTGGTGGATCACTATGAGAGAGGGTACCCCAGCTGAGATGGTAACTTGGAAGTTGTTTAAGCAGTCCTTTAAGGCGAAGTATTTCGGAGCTAGCTATGTGAATGCGCAAAGGAAGGAATTCCTGAACCTGACCCAGGGTGGTAAGACCATTGCTGAATATGAGGCAGAGTTTCTGCGATGGAGCCGGTATGCTAGTGGTATTGTCTCAACCGAATATGAGCGCAGTGTTCGCTTTGAGGATGGCCACAGGGATGAGCTAAGGGTGTTCATAGCACCACAGAGAGAGCGCAATTTTGCTGCACTGGTAGAAAAGGCTAAGATAGCTGAAAAGGTGAAGCAAGCCAAACGACGGAACCACGACAAGGATCGAAACCGGTTCAGGAGAGATGCTAGACAGGCTGGTGCTGCAAATCGGAATGTTAAAAGAGCTAGGATGGAGGAACCAGTTCGAGCAGTTCCGATGAACACTGTTAGATCACAAGTTTGTGGAGATTGTGGTAGAATGCATCTGGGGGAATGTTGGAAACATTCTGGGGCTTGTCTTCGTTGTGGATCAAAGGAACATAAGATCAGGGATTGTCCTAGGAGGCCAGCTCATGCTCAAGTGGTTGAACAAAGGGTTGTGCAACCCGTCCAACCTGTGCAAAGTAGACCGCCGCCGCCGAGAGGTCGTGGCCAAGGTCGCGGTGGTAATGGCCATGGATATGGGGCACCTGGCAGGGGTACTGCTAACACTGAGGCTCGTCAGCCAGCTTTGGTATATGCTGCTCGTCGCTGCGAGGAGGGTGACGCACCTAATGCCATAACTCGTACGTTCTTTATCTCTAACGTACCCTATACTACTCTGATAGATGTAGGGTCAACTCATTCATATGTAGCATGTGATATTTCAGGGGCATTGGGTGTTCACTTTGAGGAGATTGTGTGTGGGGCAACTGTGATAAGTCTGTTAGGTCACTCAGTTAAAGTAGAGAAACTCTTTAGAGAGGTGCCTTTGGAGACTCGAGGTAGGATTTTCCGTGGAGACTTAATGGAGTTACCGTTCGGAGAATTCAATTTGATCTTAGGGATGGATTGGCTGACCAGGCATAGGGCAACGTTGGATTGTGCAGCTAAGAGGATGGTGTTAAGGACTATTGAGGATAAGGAGGTAATGATTATTGGGGAACGAATAGATTATTTGTCCAATGTGGTATCAGCTTTAAGGGCTGAGAAACTGATGCGTAAGGGATGCGAGACGTACATGGCTTTTATAAATCAAGTTGAAACTGGGGATCTGGCTGTGGATAATGTCAGGACTGTTAGGGAATTCCAAGATGTTTTTTCGGAGGAGCTTCCTGGATTGCCTCCGAATCGGGAAGTGGAGTTTGGAATCGATTTGTTGCCTGGAACAGCTCCAGTATCCATTGCACCCTATAGAATGGCACCGAAGGAGTTAGTGGAACTGAAAGCTCAAATCCAAGAGTTGTTAGATAGGGGCTTCATCAGACCTAGTGTGTCTCCATGGGGAGCACCGGTCCTGTTTGTGAAGAAAAAGGACGGGACAATGCGTATGTACATTGATTACCGCCAGTTGAACAAACTGACGATAAAGAACAAATATCCACTGCCAAGGATTGAAGATTTATTTGACCAACTTAGAGGAGCTTCGGCATTTTCCAAGATTGACCTTCGATCTAGATACCATCAGTTAAGGGTAAAAGACGTGGATATTCATAAGACATCATTCAGGACTCGATATGGTCATTATGAGTTCCTGGTTATGCCGTTTGGGTTAACGAACGCACCTGCCGCTTTCAGGGATCTGATGAATCGAATGTTCCAACCTTACTTGGACCGATTCGTGGTAGTTTTCATCGATGATATTCTGGTATACTCGAAAATCGAGGAGAAACATGAGGACCATCTACGTATTGTGTTGCAAGTGCTAAGAGAGAAGCAACTGTATGCAAAGTTTAGTAAGTGTGAATTTTGGTTGCGATAAGTGGCTTTTCTAGGTCATGTGGTTTTTTCTAAAGGAATTAGAGTGGATCCTCGAAAAGTTGAGGCAGTTCTGGGATGGAAGCCACCAAAATCAATATAAAAAATTCAGAGTTTTCTGGGTTTGGCATGCTATTACCGAGGGTTCGTAGAAGGATTTTCTCTGATTGCTGCACCATTGACGAAACTGTTAAGGAAACGGGTAGCATTTGTCTGGACTGAGAATCAGCAAAAAGCTTTTGACCATTTGAAAAAAGTATTGACTGAAGCACCAGTGTTGATTCAACCGGAGTCTAGGAAAAACTTCACTATGTACAGCGATGCGTCGCATGTAGGGTTAGGATGTGTATTGATGCAAGAGGGTAAGGTGGTCACTTATGCTTCGCGATAGCTTAAGCCTCATGAAACGAACTGCCCTACACACGATTTAGAGCTAGTAGCAGTGATCTTCGCGCTGAAAATCTGGACACATTACTTATATGGAGAAAAGTGTATCATATACACAGACCATAAGAGCCTAAAGTATCTGTTAACTCAGAAGGATTTAAACCTTAGGCAACGAAGATGGGTAGAGTTGCTTAAGGATTACGACTGTTCGATTGAGTACCACCCAGGAAGGCTAACGTGGTGGCTGATGCGTTGAGTCAAAGGATTGTTTCTGATTTGAGAGCATTGTTTGCACGTTTGACTCTATTTGACGAAGGAAGTCTGTTAGCAGAATTGCAAGTGAGGCCTACTTGGACTGAGCAGATTAAAGAAAAGCAGTTGAAGGATGATTCGTTGGTTCTTCGATTTCAGCAAGTTGAGAAGGGTAAGAATGAGGGTTTTGGACTGAATACTGAAGGAGTTTTATGCTTCTGAGGAAGAATTTGTGTTCTGAAGGACTTTAACTTGAGACAGTCAATATTTAAGGAAGCTCATGGGGTACTTTGTGCCATGCATCCTGGAGCGAATAAGTTGTATCACGACTTGCGAGAGCTGTACTGGTGGCCTGGGCTTAAACAAGAAGTAACGGAATTCGTGGGGAAATGTCTGACATGCCAGCAAGTGAAAGCTGAGCATCAATTTCCTTCTGGATTACTGCAACCGGTGAAAACTCCATTGTGGAAGTGGGAGAGAGTCACTATGGACTTTGTGAGTGGGCTACCTTTGACACCCACAAAGAAAGATTCTGTGTGGGTAGCGGTGGATAGGTTAACAAAATCTGCCCATTTCATACCAGTTCGTACTGATTACTCCCTGCAAAAGTTGGCTAGGTTGTATGTGGCAGAGATAGTGCGACTACATGGAGTGCCAGTGTCGATTATTTCCTACCGAGACCCTAGGTTTACATCTCGGTTCTAGAAGAAGTTGCAGGAGGCATTGGGTACACGCTTGGATTTTGGTACTGCCTTTCACCCACAGACAGATGGACAGTCGAAGAGGGTTATTCAGATTTTGGAGGATATGTTAAGGTGTTGTATCATCGATTTTCGTGGGAGTTGGGAGGACTATTTTCCATTGGTGAAGTTTCCATACAATAACAGCTACCAAGCAAGTATTTAGATGGCTCCATATGAGGCACTTTATGGGCGGAGATGTCGTATGCCTACGTGTTGGACAGAGTTGGGTGAACGACAAGTGCTTGGACCGGAGTTGGTGGCAGATACTGAGAGTAAGGTTAAGTTGATAAGAGATCGATTAAAGGAGGCATCTGATAGACAGAAGTCGTATGCGGATCTAAAGTGCAAAGAGATAGAGTTCGCAGTTGGGGATATGGTTTTCTTGAAGGTTTCACCTTGGAAGAAGATCTTGAGATTCGGCAAGAAGGGTAAATTGAGTCCGCGGTTTATAGGGCCTTATCGATTTCTTAAGCGGGTAGGGCCAGTAGCGTATCAGTTAGAGTTACCATCAGTGTTGGACAGAATCCATGACGTCTTTCTTGTGTCTATGTTAAAATCCGGTAATTTTAGTTAATTTTAATTCTATAGAAGAAGGGGTTCTGGTTAGCTGGGCTTTAAGGTATTAACTGGGTAAAATAAAACACAAGGAAGCCAATGGTAAGTTGGCTTGTGGCGTCACTTGGGGGCTTGAGAGGTGGCGTGTGGATGACCAAGGAGAGCAAAGGTTCGAGTCGCAAGGTAAGCAAATTGCTGATATGAATTTTATGTACAGAAAAGGTAGTGGAACTAAAGTGAAAGGCTGTCAGGAGAAGATTTAGGAGCTGATAAGGGAGAGGATTTAGGAGCTGATAAGGGAGAGGATTTAGGAACTGATAAAGGAGAAGATTTAGGAGCTAATCAAGGAGCAGGAGTTGGCCGGCCAAGGGCCTCTAGCATGGGAAAATTCGACTAGGTTAAGTGCCGGTGTAAATTCGGCATAAGGGGGAAAGTTGTGTCGTTTGCTGACCATTCTCCTCTTTTTTCTTTTCTCATTTTCTCTTCAACTTTTTATTTTTCTTCTTTTCCTCCATAGCCGAATCTCTCTAACCACCTTTGCATCTCCATCTTTTTCTTTAGACATTTCTAAAACCTTCATAGCCATTGCCATAAAAAGCCAAAATCCCGAAAACTATACTTTTCTCTGTGCCTATTTATCCTAGCCAATTTTATTATCTTTTCCATCATTCTTGACCGATTCTCTAGTTCTCAAAACCTCAAGGTTCTGTCAACAGAACCATAGCAAAACCCCCCAATTTCATCTTTCTTTACACAGCTTCAACAAAAGCTGAAAAACCCACTCTATTAGGGACTTGGCCGAATAGTGAGATCACTGAAGGATCGACTTTTGTTATCACTTGAGGGCTTAGATCGGCATCAGAATTGAGTAGAAATTAATTGGGATCATTGACCGAAGGAACCGGTGGTAAGTCTTTTCAATCTAGTCTTTATTTCGTATTTTAGAAAAGCCGAAACCCTAAAGGTTAGGGAGGCTGTCGACTTGGACTTGTAGCCCTAAGGGGTTGTGATAACTGTTTTTCCTTGATAATAATGTGATCTAGAGGCTGCTGATCAAGGGCTTGGACAAGTGGAGCAATAGTAACTAAGTCTATTTACAAACTTCGGCAAAGGTAGGATTGCTAGTGCCTAAGGTGTTATGGCCGAATATGGTAAGGAGATATTATGTAGTTCATTTCGGTAGTAGATTAACGTGGTAGTAATATAATTGTAGGTAGTTCGAGCATGGATCTCGTCAACGAATCGTCATAAAATAGGTATGTAACTGACACCCTTTCTTAGTCTAGATCGGCAAAAGCCGAAAAGCCGAAATGCCAAAAACCGGTATTTTGTAGATTTACGAGTGTGCGAATGCTCGTGTGCTAAATCGATTAATGTTTTTGGTAAGCTGTAATGTTTGGACTGCAAAGTGCATGATTTCTGTGCCCTCGATATTTTTGGGCTTAATGGGCCAAAATTGGAATAATGGGCCAACGGGCCCAATTCGGTAAGAACCATCGGCAAGTGATTCTGTTAGTACATGAAAGGTAGGAATATGCATGAAAAACCCTAGAATAGATAAATTACTGAAATACCTTTAAAAAGTGGAAAATTTAAAGTTTTACGCCTAGGAGATAAAGTACCAAAATACCCCTAGGAGTAAATTGACCTAAATGCATGTTTGGCTTTTGTTATTTACTGCATGCCATGTTGTTATTATCTGATGCATGGGATTGGGATATTGATAGAGGAAGTACTGAAAGTGACTTGTCCACGTACTGGAGGCTTTGCTCAACTTACAATCGTGCTTGGAAGTTGGACAACCCTAGCTATGGCTTCTCCTTGTAGAATTCAGATAGGGGGACTAAATTGAAGAAGATGGACACTTTTATTTGTTAATTTTGTCTTTATTTACAAAATCACTAAAATGCCCTTAATGAAAAACTTCAAAATTTTACCTAACCATGTCCATTTTTGTCCAAACGAAGATATAATCTAAGATATAATACTCTAATTACCATTTAAGGACTTCTAATTTATAATTTCATAATAATTAGACATTTTTAACATCAAGAACTCAAGTTTTACACCTATTGCAATTTAGTCCTTTTAGTTAAATTGGACACTCGATTGATAAAATTTTTTAACGAAATTTTCACACAAATATTCTATCATGCTGTAGACCTTAAAATAATAACAAAATAAATATTTTTACTTTGGATTTGTGGTCCCAAAACCACTATTCTAATTTGACCCAAAAAGGGGTTGTTACAAACCACAACCTAGATAGTTAGCAAAATCAATAAACCAAGAGGTGTTATGGACATGATTTACCTTAAGTCTATGCTCATCCAAAAATGTCTCATGGATGGGTGTAAGGGGAGAAGTTACTTCTTATGGCTTCAATCTTGATAAGGGATCTTCTACTTAGTTTTCTACCCCTTTTCGATCTTGAATTTTTAGATCAAACTCTTGAACTAGAAGTACCCATCGAATTAATCTTGGCTTAGCATTTTTCTTGGCAAGTAAGTATTTAATTTTTGAATGATTTGTGTAGACAGTCACTTTGGCACCTACTAGATAAGATCGAAACTTTCCAAAAGCAAAAATAATAGCAAGTAACTCTTTCTCTGTTATTGTGTAATTTAGTTTGTCAGAGTTTAACTTGCATACTAGATGGGGTGAAAAAATTTGTTCCTTCGCTAGCCCATCATGGCTCCTACCGTGAAGTCACTTGCGTTACACATTAACTCAAATGGCAAATAACAATTGTATGTGACAATAATTGGTTCCGAAACTAACCGATTCTTCAGATCATTAAAAGCTTTCAAACATTCCTCATCAGAGTTGAATGTTGTGTTATTCTCCAATAATTTGCATAAGGGTTTAGTAGTTTTGGACAAGTCCTTGATGAATCTTCGATAATAACTAGCATGACCTAAAAAGCTCCTAACACCCTTTAATATGTTGAAGGTGAGGGTTTCTCTATAATATCTACCTTTATTTTATTTACCTCAATTCCATGTCTCATTATTCAATGCTGGAAAATAATACTTTTTTGTAACCATGCAATGACACTTTTCCCAATTGAGTACAAGGTTTGTTTCTTGCCAACTCCTTAGTACCTTGGCTAAATTGGCTAAAAATTTATCATAAGTGTCTCCAAACTGTAACGCCTCAAATTTGGGCCTAGAAGTATTAGGTCTTGAGCATAGGAACAGTTCGGAAGCTACTCATAAATATTTACTTGTGCAAGGAAGAGACAAAAATGCATGTTTGTTTCAGTGGTTAAGTGCTTTAGGAAGTGTCTGAGAAGTCCTGAGTTCAAATCTGGACTTTAGCAAAATTTTTGGTTTTCCCTTGAATGAATCTAGACAATAGCATGTAGACCTTATAAATAATTGTAGTTGGAATGTGACACATATGAGCTTGTGGTCCCGTGATAAGTGGCGTGTGGTAATTGCTGGAGGTCTGAGGTTCAAGTCATGGAAATGTAAAAGAGTATTTATTTTGCTACTCTTGCCGTGTAAGAAACAGTGGTTGTTTGAAACTCTATTGAGTGGAGTTTGACTTGGTTAGGGGGTGTTTTGTGGAGAAAATCAAGGAGAGGATTATGGAGAGTTTTTAGGAGGTGATTGTGGGATTTGAAAAGGGGTGAGGTTGTGCTGAATTTGAACTCTTGTTCAGGAGTGTTTCGGCTGAGGTAGATAAAGGTAGAGAAGTTGCCGAATTGGGAGTTCTTTTGGCAAAAGTCAGCTTTAGCTTCTCCTTTTGTGTTGGTTGTCGATATTGGTTAGTTTTGGTGTGCGACATTTTTGACTGTTTAGGCCGATTAGTGTTTACTTTCGAGTTCCTCTCTTTTGTGCCTTGCGATTTATGTGTTTCTTCTGAACGAGTGATTTTCTATTTCCCCTTCTTCTCATTCGGTTCTTTTTTCCTTCTTGACTGATTATTGTTGTCCCTTTTTCCCGTCTCTTCCTTAGTCTATTGTTCTCCTAAGGCAATTTCTTGATCTCTTCTTCTCTCGTCTTCTTTCGTTCTTCTCTGTCATGTCTTTGTCTTTGGGGGCCGAACACCGACTGGTAAGTCTCAGTTTGACTTTGCTTTATTCGGCTTATCTCCTCTTTGTCTCTAAGGCCGATTCTTATTTTTTTTTAATTATGGTGTTCATTTAGGTTTAAGTAACCCTCAGGTGCGAAGGAGTCCTTTAGCGTTGCAGTTTCAATAGGAACCTTTTTGCTCGTTCTGGATTGAAGGTAATACTTGTCATTGTGATTAATCCGAACTAGGTTTTGCTGGCATGGGTTTTTAGCTGAATGGTCCTATTCTTTGCCTTGGACTTATGTTTATAGGCTATTATATGTGGATTTAACTCATAAGTTTTGGCAGCAAGGGTAATGAATCTGCTTTATGTGCTAATAACCACCAAGGGGATTGTTAGCAATCTTTAGCAGTATTTTGGGTGGGCTAAAACTACACTCATTCAACTAAGGTGAATATCGGTGTGTTTTTGTGATAAGTATTTAAGTAGGTGTTTAATCTTGTTGATTATAGGACTAACCGAGAATCTTGTTTGAATATAGGTTGGTGGTCGTAGACTTCATCGCGTTCTCGTAAACAGGTGTGTATTCACACTTTGAATAGACTGTAGAATGACAAAAGCCAAAAAGCCAAAAGAATGGCCTTTTGGCCACTTGGGTGTGCGAACGCACATGTGGTAAGCCAAGCCCACGAAACATGGGTGTTCGATTGTAAAGGTTGTCATGAGCATTCTCATGGGTTTGGGCCGTTCTGGGCCACGATAGGCTGAGGTGGGCCATGTGGGCCCAATGGGCTTGTGGGCTCCACACGAATAAATTTTGCAATTATTGGTAATTATTGGATCAGGCTGTGTAGTTCGCATGGATGTGGTAATTTTCGGGCTCAATGGGCCATACAGGCGTGTGGGCCTACTTGGGCCGTATAATAGGCCTTGGGCCCATTTACACAGTAAGGACCGCTAAGGTTACGCGAGTCGCTCGAGGCGACGTAAACCTTCTGATGGGCCAGACAGATGTGTGGGCCTACTTGGACCGCATAATGGGCCTTGTGCTACGATTTGACTGTACTGAGCATGACATCCTGCCTACTTGCATGATTTATGACATGACATTATGCATAGGGTTGGGATACTGTTATGGAGGAAATGTACTGTACTGGTGGCTTTGCCACATATACTGATACTGGCAGCTTTAATGTGATACTGTTACTGGTAGCTTTGTTGTGATATTGGTGTGTTGGCTGGGTGGACCAACTTTGTCCCCACATGGTATGTTGGTTGGTACGGTGTGGTGCGTTGGCTGGTTTGGGTTGGGTTGCATCATTGTACTGAATTGATACTATATTGGCCTAAGGCCCACCCTATATTATTTTTGAATAGGGCTTAGGCCCAGACTGTGTTGCTCACTGTTTGTTTATTATTGAGATTACACACCGAGTTTTCGTAAACTCACCCAACTGTTTTTACTGAATAGGTAATCCTTAGGCGGATTGGTGCTACGAGGGACTCAGAGATGGCCACACTACTGCTCCTGTTTTCTTTTATTTGGCATTTATTTGCTATTAGATTTTGTTTTGGGTTTTGAATTATGTAATAAGGCCTCTTTAAATTTCCATCTTTTAATTTAGGATTTTAGCTTATCATGAATTATACACTTTAAAAGTAGAACGCGGTTTTCCAAAATGATAATTGTTTTCTAAACACTACGTTTCCGCAACACTTTTAAAATGCTTCAGCTACAAACAGGGTTTTACAAGTATTGACGATTTAAAGTAAATAATGAATAGCTAGAATGATTTGAGTTCTAACAAAGAGGCTTTACATTTCCAAACGGGTTTTCATCAGCTAGAGAAAGTTTTCGAAAAGCACTCCAATGTGACACATCAGATTCAGCCATAACGTCTAGGCCGGGTTTGGGGTGTTACACAGACACTGAAAAATCATCCATAAAAACTTCCAAATACTTCTCAACCATGTCAGTGAAAATAGCCATTATACATCTTTGAAATGTAGCAGGTGCATTACATAAACCAAATGGCATGCATCTAAATGTCAATGTACCATACAAGTATGTGAATGTTGTTTTATGTTGATCCTCTAGTGCTACTGTAATCTAATTGTACCCTAAGTGTCTATCTAGAAAATAGTAATAGTCTCATTCTGCCAGACTATCCAACATTTGATCTAAAAATGGTAAAGGAAAGTGGTCTTTCCTAATTTCCTTGTTCAAATTTAGGTAATCTATGCAAATTCTCCATGGATTAACTGTTCTGGTTGGTATTAACTAGTTATTTGCATTCTCTATGACCGTATTACCTCATTTTTTTGGCACACATTGAACCAGAATTACCCATGAACTGTCTAAGATGGGGTAAATTATGCCCACATCTAACCACTTAATGATTTCTTTCTTTACCACATCCTTCATAATTGGGTTCAGTCTCTATTGTCCATCAATCGTCCCTTTCTCACCATCTTCTAGGATGATTTTGTGCATGCACACGGATAGACTAATACCACAGATATCGGCTATGGTCTATCGGATAACCTTTTGAAATTGTTTCAAACACTAAAATAAGTTTCTTTTCCTGCTATTCAATTAACTCTACTAAAACAATCACAAGCAAATTCGATGTGTTACCTAAATAAACATATTTTAAGTGCGAGGGAAGTACCTTTAGTTAAAATTTAGGTGGCTCCTTGACTGACACTTTTGGTTGAACATAATCTCTACTTTTTGATTCCAAAGATTCAAAATGAGATTGCGGATTAAATAGCTTCTGATTAGCTTCTAACAAAGCTCAGTATTCCTCCCCTCTTAATCACTTGGAGGGCCTAACATCAAAACTTGTTGCAATGGGTCCTCAACAGAGTGGAGTTCTCATTCTATAGCTAAATCCTTTAACTCAGATACTGCAGAACACTCATCAATTGCATCAGGAAATATCATGGATTTAAAAACATTAAAACGTTACCTGATTGTCTTGAACACACACAGTAAGCTTGCCCTTCTACACATCAATAAGGGTCCTTCCAGTTGCTAGGAAAAGTCTTCTTAGGACTATTGAGACCTCTTTATCTTCTTCAAAGTCTAAGATAACAAAGCTAGTAGGAAAAATAAATTTGTCTACATGTAGTAATACATCCTCAATTTTTCCTTTTGGATGTGCTAAAGATCGATCTGCTAACTGAAGTGTTACTGTAGTAGGTCTAACTTTACATATCCCCAACTTTCTAAATATGGACATGGGCTTCAAGTTGATGCTTGCACCCAAATCACATAGTGCCTTACCATAATAAGTTGCTCTAATGTTGCAGGGTACGGTAAAACATCTGGGGTCCTTCATCTTTGGGGAATGTTTATCTTGTAAATATGTATTGCATTCCTTCATTAGAGCTACTATCTCAAATGCTCCAAGTTTGTGTTTTTTGGATAGGATATCCTTCATGAATTTGACATAATTTGGCATCTGCTCAAGTGCTTCTACCAATGGAATGTTGATATGAATTTGCTTGAGTATGTCTCGGAATTTCTTAAACTGGACTTCCTACTGCTACTTTTGGAGCCTTTAAGGGTAAGGTGGTGGAGGATTCTTTACTGAAACTGACTGATTCATCTTCTCTGGCACTTCTACATCTAACAAAGTTTTTAGTGTGTCAGAATTGACTGGTTTAGAAATTGCCTTATCGGATTTTACAGATTCTAGTTCTACTGAAGCTAGAATTTCAACACTTGGTTGAAATTCCACTTTATCTCGAGCATCAACTTGCTCTTCTTCAACTTCAACAATGTTGGGCTTTATAATTTTTTCGCTCCTTAGTGTCAATGTTTTACAATGCTCTTTCCTCGAATTCCTTAGGTTCTCCATAACACTAGGCAAAGCACCTTGTGGTCAATTCCTATGTTTAGTTGCGAGCTGATCCTTTTGGCTTTCTAGGTTTTTCAATGTGGCTGTTTGGCTTTAGATTAAAGCATCATTTTTTTGTATGTATTCCTTCAATAGGTTTTCCAAACCATTGGAAGGTTCAACTTGAGGTTGTTATTGAACTTGTTGGGTAAATATAGGCGGTTGGGTCAATCTAGGTTGTGCATAAGTGTTATTGGGTCAAACCCCTTGGTTACTCCAAGAAAAATTAGGGTGGTTTCACTAAGATAGGTTATAAAAATTAGATTGCAGCCCTTGCCTTCCTTGATTTTGGTTCTAGTTATCCTTTAATAAACAAATTCTAGGTTTGATAGACATTCTTTGAAGAAGTGCCCTTCCCCACAATAAACACAGGGTACATTTTCAAATTTATTTAGTGACTAAGCTGCAAAATTATTAAACCTATTAGTAGTAAAGTTTTTAAGCATTGAGGATATTGAGAATACCTGAGATGCAAGTGAAGTGAGAGCGTCCACTTCATGTACTCTTACAACTCATCTTCCTAACGCTACTCAATTACTTGACCACTGATAATTGTCTCTGGCAATCTACCCAATGATTTCATAAGCCTCGTTATAAGACTTAGAAAGTAGAGCATCGTTAGTAGAAGCGTCTACTACCATACTCGTGTGAGCATTAAGACCATTGTAGAATGTCTTTAGTTGGATGCAATGTGGGATTCTATGATGAGGGCACTTTCGTGACAATTATTTAAATCTTTCCCACGCCTCATACAATGACTCATCATCCATCTAGATGGCAGAGATCTTGTTCTAGAACTTAGCATTCTTGCTAGGTGGGATGTTGCAACCCACTTACCCGTATTTGAAGCCAGAATAGGGTACGAGGCATTACTGTATTTAAACACAGACAAACATTCAAAATTGAAACATGAATTTCCACTCAAATTTATAACCTTTCGCATACATTCATATCGTCCTTAATGTGGGTCTACGAGGCCCAAAACATACAATGGAAATGGTTCAGGACTAAATCGAGAACTTTCAAAACCTTTTAAAATAGTTAGGAAATTTTCATCAAAACAGGGGTCACACACCCATGTGGCTTTGGGACACGCCCGTGTTGGCAGGCCACGTGGTCATACACGCCCATGTCCATAACTCGTGTAACTCTCTGTTTATAATGTAATCAACTTTTAAAAGTCACACGCCTGTGTGCTTAGGCCGTGTGGGCGATTTAATTTTCAAAATTTTTCATAAAATAGGTGCAGACTTCATACGCCCTGGGCACACACCCTGGGCCGTGTCCTTCATACGGCTGAGACATACGGCTATGTCTCTACCCGTGTGGCCAATTCGAGGCTACAATTCAAAATGCAGGGGCCACATGGCCGGATCACATACCCATGGTGTAACACCCCAAACTCAGCCCAGACGTTACGGCCAAGTCTAACGTGTCACATTGACTTACGGTTGATTGTGTTCTTTGTTTATGGTAATCAAGGTGATTTTGTAAAACAATGGTTAACTGTTGACTAAGAAAAAAACACCGATTAATTAAGTCTTTAGGTTATCCATTTGTTATGCTCGTTGTTTTTTGAAATCGTTTATTAATTTTTGAACAAAAACCCACACTGCCTAAATCTAACAATTTAAATTGAGTATAAATAAAATAATTAATAAAACCATAAAACTTACGAGCAGCCTTATTACAACTTAAAACCCAAAACAATTAAAGTAAGTATATGCTAATCAAAACACATGAAGAAAATCAAATTTGCAGAACATGTGGCCACTCCGAATCCCTCACAGCTCCAAGTCCACTATGGTTGGGGATTTCCTGCATGGATGAAATTAAGGGGTGAGTTTGGAAAACTCAGTGTGTAAAGCAACCCAACCATAGTCCAAATTAGATCAAACCACAGAAACAGATTAAGTTGGGCCTTAGCCCTATATAGAATTCAAAATGAAGCCCATAGGCCCATAACAACTACAGAACAGATATATCATGTATGCAGAAAACCTAACCCATATCCATCTGTGTACACCCCCGTACCAACCTTACACCATGTGGGGAGACAACTTGACCCACCCATCCGCTACACACCATAGAATTTGCAGCATGGCTGCCAGAATAGATATTGTGACAAAGTCACCAGATACAGATATTGTGGTAAAGCCACCAGAATAGATATTTGTGGCATAGCCACCAGAAATAGATATTTGTGGCATAGCCACTAGAACGCTTCCTCCATCAATATAACCCATATCCCATGCAACAGATATACATGTCATGGCATACAACATACAGAATCAGAATATCATGCATTTCACTCAAAATTAACCCTAGGGGTATAACGGTCACTTTACACCTAGGGGTATAATGGTAATTTTCATACTTAGGGGTATTTTAATAAATTTACTATTTCAGGGTTTTCATGCATATTACAGCCATTAACGTATTAACAGAAAAACTTACCAAGTGTTTTTATCGAATTGGGCCCGTTGGCCCATTAACCCGATTTCAGCCCGTTAAGCCTAAATATACCAAAGTGCACGAAATTGCGCACTCTACAATCTTACTGCTTTAGATTACCAGGATTAACAAAAAACTATCTCACGAGTGCTCGCACGCTCCTAAGTTCACAAAATGCATGCTCTTCGACATTTCGGCTTTTCGGCTTTTGCCGATCTAGTCTATAAGTGGGTGTCGTTTACACACTTGATCTGTAACAATACGTTGTCGAGATCCACACACGAGTTGCCTACAATCGAGTAACTAATACGTCAGGCTACACATCAAAACAGAATACGTACTAATCTCCTTACCATATTCAGCCAACATTGCCTTAGTCCCTAAAGTTCTTACCTTTCTGCCAAAATATGGACTAGATCTAGATATCCACCTGTGTTAGCCTTCAAACCCCTTTGCTGTACGTCCCCTTGTCCACACTAGTGCACACAAAACCAAAAGAAAGAGGCCAATATGCCCTTAGTCCAAACATTAGCCACCCTTAAGGGGTTTCGGCTTTTTAAAGAAAAAGGGAAAGAGGTTCGGCTATTATAAGATTCGACCTCCTAGAGTGAGGGGAATAAATGAAGAGAAGAAGAGAAGGAAAGGGATGGTAGATTCAGCCAACGGAGGAACAATGGAGAAAAGAAAATGATGAAAGAGACAAAAGAGAGGAGAGTATAGGTTCAGCTATGGGGAAAAGGAAAAGATGAAAGAAAGAAAGGTGAGAAGCTAAAGTAGTATTCGGTTATGGTAAGGAAAAACGGCATAGGGAGTTATGACGTGTTCCAAGTTTTGGATACTAGCAAAATGGAAGGGACAAGAGAAAAACCCTAAGCAGAATACCTTATTTCGGCAAGACCAAAAGAAGACTAAACCGAAACCCAAAGGATAAGCTACAAAGAAACGGCACAAAACTTCCCTAATGCTGAAATTGCTACTTTAGAGACCTACCCGAATTGCCTATACTAGAGACCCTTGGCCAGCCAACTCTTGCTCCTCAAGAGTCCAACATTCGGCCAGCACCAAGCTCATTGATCAACTCCTAAATCTCCTCCCTTATCTCTCCCTTACCCAATCTCCTGAACAGCTCAAACTCTTCTTAACAGAGTTCCACCTATGTTCCAATACCTATCTTTCCTGTTCACAAAATAAATACCCTAATTAACTTACCTTGCGACTTGAACCTTGGCACCCCCTAAACATCCACACGTCACATGCAACTTTACCACAGATATTCTTGTGGCGTATTCTACCACCTTTATTTTAAAAGCCCATAACGCCAAACCCTCTCTCCCTAAAATTGAAAATTCTAAAATTGTCTCGGGTTAAATTTACTCTTGGGACTTCTAAAGGCCCACTAACATACTCAGGCCTACATTATACAGTCAAAACACAGAAATTCTAAAATTCATCAAAAATCACAGAAATCCCGAAAATCTCGAAATTGGGGCATTCACATGGGACAAGCCATGTGTCACACATGGCCTAGACACACGCCCGTGTGTCTACCTGTGTGGACAAAAATGTAGTTATTTACCAAGCCATTTTTCCACCCTTACTTGCACCAGCCTGCACAACAACAAGCTACACCAATACAAGCATATCAATACAAGCAATTAGGCCACAAGCAAGATATTAATATATCATTTACATGCAACCATATACACATACAAACATTACATATTTATCAAGTTAATTCATGCAAATTCTCACATCCATGAAAACATCATCATATGCATATATATTCTTAAGCCAATATTAGCCAATTTCAACGGTCATTTACAAAATGAATTATCAATCATTATAAGCCAACACATTTGGCCAAATCAAATATGTCACATAATAAAATGACCAAGTCCCTATACATGCCATACTCAAAATAATGAAATCATAATACCCAAAATGGTAACTTGATAGTGTGAATGGATCTCCGACCATTTTTGATCCCTCAGCTGGCTTTGTGACACTATAAGAAAAGGGAAAAAGAAAAGGGGAGTAAGCTTTAAAGCTTAGTAAGTTCCTATGCAAATCATAGGCATTATTGTAACAGCCCGATTTAGACCCTAATCAAAATAGTGGTTTCGGGACCACGAATCTGAGTCAGAAATAATTTAAAAAATTATTTTCTGTGTTTATTTTGTGTGAATTTATATCTGTGAAATTTTCGTAATTTAATTTTATCGTTTGGGTGTCTGATTAAATAAAAGGACTTAATCGCGTCAAAAGAAAATTTGAAGGTTACTAGTAAGAGGGCCAAATAGTGGTTGTCTTTGTAATGTGGGGTATTTATGATGGAATTATACCCTTGGATGTTTGCATGGACACATTTGGCCATAGGAAGGTGAAGTACGAATGATATTAAACAAGGTTAATAAGGTAAATTATGTAATAAAATGTTTATAATAAAACATAAGATTAAAATAAGCTATCATATTATTATGTTCATCCACCGAAATAAGAAACAAAAGAAAAGAAATAAGAGAAGCTAGGTTCAGCCATCTTTCTTAACTTGATTCAAGGTAAGTTCTAGCTCGGTTTTTGATAATTTTTACGTTTTTGATATCATTGCTTCGAGTACTGCAAAACCCGTGCTTAATTTTTTGATTTTGGTGAATATTTTGAGTTGTGCCATTGTTAAGAGCTTGTGATTTTTGTTGTTTGATGATGAAATATGAAGGATATGTTTTAGATTAACATGTTTTGTGTTGGAGTTTTTGATGATTTTGAGTAATTAGAACTAAATTGCAAAAATAATAATTTGAGGGACTAAAATGTGAAATAAATGAAATATATGGATTTGTATGAGAGTGGGTAAAATTCAGCCCAACATGGGTATCTTGAAATTTTGTATATTTTGTGATTTGTGCAATAGGGACTAAATTGTAAAAAGTGTAAATGTTAGGGGTAAAATGGTAATTTACCCATTTATGTGTTTTTGGAATAAATTGAATGAAAATATGTTTGATCGAGCTTAATTTGAATATGTTTAGATCAAGAACCAAAGAAATTGGATATGGATCGGGGGAAAACGAAAGTTGTTGACTAACTGCCCTATCCCATTTTATAACGTCCGAGGTAAGTTTATAAGAAAATAGACGTGTTTAATTGTAGTTAAATGCTAGAGATACATGTTATAATGAAATGTATGAATTTATATTTGCTATGGCTGAATGTGAAAAGGGTTGGTTACTACATTTCTGAATTTGTTTCGACTGAGTTACGATGTCCGAAAGCCCCGTATGAACCTTAGGAATAATTAGGGTACATATGTCATGACATAGGATTCCGATATGTGCCCACATGTAAGACCACATCTGGGACGTTGGCATTGTACGACTTGTGTGATTATCCGAGTCTCCTATCCAATTTCGAATGGTTCATCAGGCAAAGATATAATGAATTCAAATTTGTAAAACGAGCTATATGTCAGGTATGAATTAACTTGTTATCTACTTGAGTAAAGGTAAGTAAAAACCTTGGTTATTTGTTACGAATCTTGTAAAGTACAAATTAGGAAAATATGTGTATATGATATGTGTATTTGGTTTGGTGAATGAGTAATAAGCATGTTATGAATAGTTCTTATGTACATGTGTATAAATGATGAGATATATATTCGATTATATGGTTAACATATGTGTATGGTACTATATTAAGACATGTGAGTTTTGTATTTGTGTATGTGAACTAGGTATATAATGAGTATTCAACCTTGAAGGTTAAATGATAATATGTTAATTTTGGCTTTATAAACATTCGGTCAAGGTGATAATAAATCAAAATAATTATATATGTTTATATATACTTAATATATATATAAATTATTGGATATAAATGTGAAAAGATAAAATAAACTGGTTTAGTTTTGTTAATTCGATACCATCATTGGTTATTTATTTGCTTATGACTTACTAAGCTGTGGTAGTTTACTCTGTGTGTTATGTTACTTTGTTTTATAGATGTTGGAGTCAAGCTACAAGCTCAGGGACTGTCAGCCAAGTTCATCACACTATCTACTATTTTGGTACTTTATAAGCTAAACTTAAATTATGGCATGTATAGACTGGTTTTGGGGTTAATTATTTTGAAAATGTTTGTATATTAGCCATGCGAAAATGGCTTAACTACCTTGCTTGATCTTGGTTTCAGTTTAGTTATGGTTAAAGTCTATTTTGGTCAAGATGTCGTATGCTATGAATAATTATAAATTGTGCTATGTGATTGTATATTAATATTGGTTTTTTGTAACACCCCGTGCCCGAGACCGTTGCCGGAGTCGAACACGAGGTACTGACCGACTTAGTTCATTTACTTTGTTTTCACAGTCCACTAAAAAAAATTCCAGACAGGCTGGCTAACCGCGTCACTGTCGCCTTAAAAATCATATCTCGAGTTCCAAAACTTGAAATCTCATTCCATAAATTTTCCCTGAAATTAGACTAATATATCCATCTGTGGATTTATTTCTAGAATTTTTGGTCGGGCCAATTGGTACAGTTTATTAGTTAAAGTCTCCCCTGATTCTGGGTTGGACTACTCTGACCTTCACGTATTATGACTTGGATATCTCCCTGTACAGAGCTTCAATACTCATGCCGTTTGTTTCTAATGAAACTAGACTCAAAGGGGAATCTATACATATAAGACATGACTTCCAATTATCTCTGAATAATTTATGGTAAATTTTCAAAGTTTTAACAGGAGATCCAGAAACCGTTCTGGCCCTGTTTCACGAGAACTTTAATATCTCTTAATATACTATTCATATGATTGTTTCGTTACTTTAATATGAAAATAGATTCATCAAGGTTCGATTATATAATTTATTCACTATTTAATTCCATTCCTACAAATTTTAGTGATTTTTCAAATCCACACCACTGCTGCTGTCAGCATCTGTTTTCAAGGTAAACTTTACCTATTTCGTGGTTACCATGGACCAACTAGAGTTTTGTCATACATAGGTCCACATATGATCATATTTAGCCATTCCAATGGCTGATCATTTGCCCAACACTTCCATTCCAGTCCATAGTCACATCATGAAACCATATATATATACATAAACACAAATGGTCTAATGCCATACTCCACTTCTACGAGCCATTTTCGCATTGCTGTACACACATACATCACAAAAAGTACTTGAAAAACAACAAAGGGTAGTCCTATACATGCCATATCCAGAGTTCAACTAAAAGAGTACCCAAAGGGCTTTGATAGTGTGGATGACTTCGACTTCGATGATCCCGAATCCGATATCTAACGAACAAAATCTATAAAACAGAGAGCCAAAGCAACGGGGTAAGCATTTTAAAGCTTAGTAAGTTTCAAGTAATGAAATCGGCTTTGACTAAAGTATTACATTCACATAGCTAAATGAATCACTTTATTAATACACATTCTCATAAACATACTTACTTCACACTTCATCAACATATATACACAAGGTATTAACCTATCTAAAAGCCGAAAGTTCGTTAGTCGATTGAACGAATACTATTTAATACGAATCGACTTTTCCGATGCACACGCAAACATACCTTATCGTTTGGGTTTTTCAAGCGTATTAATTGAATTTATTACAGCACAACACGCTCACCTTCGAACCCAAGTTTCTTCGGAATTTAGCCGGATATAACCACAAGCACAATTGCCTTCGGGTCTTAACCTGGGTATAGCAACTCGCACAAATGCCTTCGGGTCTTAGCCCGGATATATCAACTCGCACAAATGCCTTCGGGTCTTAGCCCGGATAAAATCACTAGCATAAATGCCTTCGGGACTTAGCCCGGATATCATTCAAATGCTCATGCACACATATATCAATAATCATGACACATCCATATTTCATTTTCGTTACTAAGGCTCAAACACAAAACATTTATTAAACCTTTCCAATTTCGGCTCAATAGCCACACACAAAGAGCATGATTTCAATTGGCTTTATAACATAGTCTCTATGCACATTCGGCTATCCGTCATAGTATGACTAATCATTTCAATATAATTCAAGTAGGGTCATTACTCGAAGACTTACCTCGGATGTTGTCGAACGGTTTCGACGGCTATTCGACCACTTTTTCCTTCCCTTTATCGAATTTAGTTCCCCTTTGCTCTTGAGCTTAATTCAAACAAATTTAACTCATTAAAGTCTCATTTTGCTAGCTTATGGCCGAATATGACAAGGAGTTTGATAGGTCATATGGCCACCTTTTAGCTCAAATACACAATGGTCATACGCATTTTTAGTCACATCAAGCAATTTAATACAATTCATTCGAACATCAAAAGAGAAGCTCAAGGTACTTAGCCCATATATACATTAGACATTAGAGTCACATATGTACGAAATTACGAATCGAATTCAACATACTAGCTAATATTTCCCTTAGCCGAATTTTCTAAGTCAAGATAAAGCCATCAATATGCTTACCTATGGCCGAACATACACATCAACTTATGTACTCATTCATGTGGCCGAACATACATGTCTATGTTGAGGCCGATTGCAACACTCAATACATTCTACAAGTATGGTCACTTGTATTGACTAAACACCATTTTGTTTCAAGTTCAAAACTTGGCCCATACACATATATACACTAGTAAAGCATCCTCTCCCTTTCCATCAATTCAACACATGCATTACTCATTAATATACAAAAATTATATTCGGCCTTAGCACACAACTTGCTAGCCGATTCTTCTCCATCTAGCAACTAATGCACATATGTGCTCATTCGTTAGACTCTACTTCATCTAACAACAACCATATTTTCCCTTCTACTTCCTACCATGGCCAAATGCATCACAACACCATACCATTTCAATTTTTGGTCATGGTTAAACAAAGAACTTAATGTCTCACTCAAAAATGCTAAAAAGAAGATTCAAGAATCATCAATCCACCATCACATGCACCATTACAAAGCTTCACTTTTAGCATGCAAATGATATCAACACCAATCCACCTTGGCCGAATATCATCTCCATGACATAGTAAAGATTTGAACCATGGGCTATTTAGAACTCAAGCTAACTACTAAAACATGCATGCATCTCATGGAACATCACCAAACATACCTTAGTCTATCAAACCACCATAGCCGATTTCCTCAAAGCTCTTTTTCCTTCTTTTTCTTTCTCCTATTCGGCCAAGAACAACATGAGAGCTTTTCTCTTCTTTTTTTTTTTTGGTCATGCATGAGAATGATGAACACATTTTTTTCTCTTTGTTTTCTTCCTTCAATTTCTTATTAGTTTATTGCCCATGCTTCTTATTTTATTCTTCCATTAACACAAAATGTTTCATGACATGTTTTGCCCATCATCCCTTGTCATGGCCGGCCACTAGTACTTAAATGGGGGAAAATTGACATGCAAGTCCACCCCTTTGATTACATGCACTATTAGGCCACTTGCATTTGCCTAGCACATTTCTAAATTTTCTCACATAAGTCCTATCAACTAAATTCACATGCAATTAACTAAATCGAAGCTTAAAACTTTCACACATTTATATTCACATATTTTAGGCAATAATTATCACATTCAAATAATTTGGTGACTCGGTCTAGCAGTCCCGAGACCGCTTTCCGACTAGGGTCACTTTAGGGCTGTCACAACTCTCCCCCACTTAAGAAATTTTCGTCCCCGAAAATCTTACCGATAAATAGGTTTGGGTATCGTTCTTTCATCGAGCTCTCGGTTTCCCAAGTAGCTTCCTCGATCCCGTGTTTGAGCCATAACACCTTTAATAACGGAACCTTTTTGTTTCGCAACTCTTTCACTTCACGAGCTAGGATACGCATTGGTTCTTCTTCATAACTCATATCGGCTTGAATTTCAACCTCTGATGGGCTAATTATGTGTGATGGATCAAAACTATATCGTCGAAGCATCGAAACATGAAAGACGTCGTGAATCTTTTCAAGTTCAGGGGGCAAAATCAATCGATACGCAACTGGACCAACTCGTTCGGAGATTTCGTACGGCCCAATGAATCTCGGACTCAACTTGCCCTTACGGCCAAATCTGAGTACCTTTTTCCAAGGCGAAACTTTAAGAAACACTTTATCTCCCACCTGATATTCAATGTCTTTTCGTTTCAAATCCGCATACGATTTCTGATGATCTGTGGCTGCCTTCAGACTTTCACGGATTACCTTTACTTTCTGTTCGGCATCTTTAATCAAATCAACTCCGAAAATTTTACTTTCACCGAGCTCGGTCCAAAACAATGGTGTACGGCATTTACGACCGTACAAAGCCTCGTAAGGTGCCATCTTAATACTTGATTGAAAACTATTGTTGTAAGCGAATTCAATCAAAGGTAAATACTGTTCCCATGAACTACTGAACTCGAGGATGCAACATCTCAACATATCCTCAAGTATCTGAATTATCCGCTCGGATTGACCATCGGTTTGGGGGTGAAAAGCAGTGCTAAAATGCAGCTTGGTACCCAAAGCTTCTTGCAATTTCTTCCAAAATCGTGAGGTGAATCTCGGATCTCTATCCGACACGATAGAAATAGGTACCCCGTGTAATCTCACAATCTGAGAAACGTACAATTCAGCTAGTTTATCCAATGAAAAATCCGTACGCACGGGGATAAAGTGAGCCGACTTAGTCAGTCTATCAACAACAACCCAAATCGCATCCTTCTTACTTGCTGACAATGGCAGTCCGGACACAAAGTCCATTGTGACTCGATCCCATTTCCACTCAGGTATCATGATCGGCTGAAGTAATCCTGAAGGCACTTGATGTTCCGCTTTCACTTGTTGACATATTAAACATCTCGAAACAAAGTCGGAGATGTCTCGTTTCATACCATGCCACCAAAACCGACGTTTCAAATCGTTGTACATTTTCGTACTCCCCGGGTGAATTGACATTCGGCTACAATGGGCTTCGTTCAGAATCATCGAAATGAGTTCCGAATTCCTTGGAACACACAAACGACTTCTGAACCTCAAACAATCATCATCATCAATTTGAAACTCCGATTCCTTGTTCGGAACACACTCAGCCCGTTTTGCAACCAATTCATCATCGACTTTCTGAGCTTCACGAATTTGATGAATCAATAATGGTTTGGCTTTTAATTCAGCTACTAACACATTGTCGGGTAGATCAGACAAGTGTACATTCATCGCTCGCAAAGCAAACAGTGATTTCCGGCTTAAGGCGTCCGCAACCACATTAGCCTTTCCCGGGTGATAATTAATGACAAGCTCATAATCTTTCAACAACTCAAGCCAACGCCTTTGTCGCAGATTCAAGTCTCGCTGGGTCATCAAATATTTGAGACTTTTGTGATCCGAAAATACATGGCACTTCTCACCAAACAAATAATGTCGCCATATTTTCAAAGCAAATACGATGGCGGCTAGTTCGAGATCATGGGTCGGATAATTTTTCTCATGTGGCTTTAATTGTCTCGACGCATAGGCCACCACTCGACCTTCTTGCATCAATACGCAACCCAACCCAAGTAGGGATGCGTCACTATAAATGACAAACTCTTTGCCTGATTCGGGTTGCACTAAAATTGGAGCTTCAGTCAAATAAGTTTTCAGTTGATCGAAACTTTTCTGACATTTCTCCGTCCATTCGAACTTAACATCCTTTTGAAGTAGCTTCGTCATTGGTGTGGCTATCATCGAGAAACCTTTTACAAATCGTCGGTAATAACCGGCGAGTCCCAAAAAGCTCCGAACCTCAGTAATATTTCTCAGAGGCTTCCAGTTAAGTATGGCTGAAATTTTGTTCGGGTCAACTCGAATACCCGATGCGGATACCACGTGGCCCAAGAAGCTAACCTCTCTTAACCAGAACTCAAACTTACTAAACTTAGCATATAACTGCTTATCCCGTAAAATTTGCAACACTAATCTCAGGTGCTCAGCATGTTCGGTCTCATCTCTTGAATAGACCAAGATATCATCAATGAACACAACTACGAACCGGTCCAAATACGTCTGAAGATCCGATTCATCAAATCCATAAATACCGCAGGGGCATTAGTGAGCCCGAACGGCATCACTAAGAACTCGTAGTGACCGTACCTCGTTCTGAAAGCAGTTTTGGGTACGTCTGAATCTCGAATCCGCAACTGATAATAACCCGAACTCAAATCTATCTTTGAAAACACTGAGGCTCCCTTTAGTTGGTCAAACAAATCATCAATACGCGGTAACGAATATTTATTCTTTATCGTCACTTTATTCAGTTGACAATAGTCAATGCACAACCTCATGGTTCCGTCCTTCTTTTTCACAAACAATACTGGTGCACCCCAAGGTGAGAAACTTGGTCGAGCGAAACCTCTATCCGTCAATTCTTGCAACTGAGCTTTCAACTCTTTTAACTCGGTTGGTGCCATACGATACGGAGCTATCAAAATTGGCGTAGTCCCAGGTACAAGCTCAATACCAAACTCTATCTCCCGAACAGGTGGTAAACCCGGTAATTCTTCAGGAAAAACATCCGGGTATTCGCAAACCACCGGCACAGATTCGGGTTTCTTTTCTAATTCTTTGTCATCAAGTACATACGCAAGGTATGCTTCGCACCCTTTTCTTACATATTTCTGGGCCAACATTGAGGATATTACAGCTGGCAACCCATCCAAGTCCGTAGACTCAACTCGGATTACTTCGTTATTTGCGCACCTCAAATCAATAGTCTTGCTTTTGCAATTCACAACCGCATCATGCACGGTCAACCAATCCAACCCGAGAATAACATCAAATTCATCAAACGGTAAAAGCATCAAGTCCGCCGGAAAACAGGAACCTCGAATTACTAGGGGACATTTCTTACACACTTTGTCGACAAGCACGTAACGACCCAAGGGATTTGACACCCGAATTACGAACTCAGTAGACTCAATAGGTAAAGTCTTACTGGATGCTAAGGTTTCACATATGTAAGAATGAGTAGAACCGGGGTCAATCAAAGCAATTACATTAGTATCAAAGAGAGTAAAAGTACCGGTAATAACATCAGGCGAAGAAGCATCCTCGCGGGCACGTATAGCATAAGCTCTAGCAGGCGCACGAGCCTCGGATCTGGTCGTAGAATCTCTAGATCCTCTCTGACCACCACTAGCATTGCCCGTATTTCTAGATGGTCTACCTCGAGCAGTGGTAGCACCCGGTTTCCCACTCTGATTTACATTCTGTTCAGACAACCTCGGGCAATATTTAATGAAGTGGTCAACTGATCCGCACTTGTAACAGGAGCGGTCATGGAATCTACAACTCCCCGAATGTCATTTACCGCAATATCGACATTCCGTTCTGTCTCGACGTTCATTCCCAACACTGGCGACCGAAGTGCCTCGTGTACCCATAGGGGGTCGATCACGATCTCGTCTAAAAAGGCCCGAAGTGCCACTAGACCGGCCCACATCATCTCGAAATTTCTTCGATGCCTGTTGAAGAGACTTTCCCGAGGATCTTTTACGAAACTCTCCAGTTCCCACATCAACTTTTTGTTTTTCTTTTCTAAGCTCTTCGGCTTTACAAGCTCGCTCGACAAGTACTACGAACTCTCGTATTTCAAGAATGCCAACGAACATTTTTATATCTTCATTCAGCCCATCCTCCAAACGTTTACACATGATAGCCTCGGACGAAACACATTCCCGAGCGTATCTACTAAGTCTAACAAATTTTCGCTCGTAATCAGTAACTGACATAGAACCTTGCTTAAGCTCAAGAAATTCCTTCCGTTTTTGATCAACAAATCTCTGACTGATATACTTTTTCTGAAACTCAGTTTGGAAAAACTCCCAAGTTACTTGCTCTCGGGGCACAACAGAAGTCAGAGTACTCCACTAATAGTAGGCAGAATCACGTAGCAAGGAGATAGTACACTTTAGGCACTCATCGGGTGTGCAAGATAGCTTGTCGAGTACCCGGATAGTGTTGTCCAACCAAAATTCAGCTTGCTCGGCATCATCGCTGTCCGTAGCTTTAAATTCAGTAGCCCCATGTTTTCGGATTCTGTCAACTGGGGGCTTATTTGACCTTATTTGGTCAGTTTCCGGAGGTATTGTAGGTGCGGGGGTTGTATTAGTCGGGAATGGAGGTTGTGGAACAGCCGTATTAGTTCGAATGTATTGGTTGAACCAATCATTCATCACGCTATAGAAAGCTTGTCTAGCTTCATCATTCGGATTACTAGCATTAGGTTGAGAGTCCGCCGGCGCTGTCCCTTGTGCAGGAGCAGGCGCCACACTCTCCACATCATCAGCTATCGCTCGGTTGGGATCGGGATCCATTACTATAAATAAACACAAATTCAAATGTCAGAAATCACCACACTATCAATTAATCAAATAATGGCATGTATAGCTAGACCCAAACGTATTACGGTAGTCCTAGAATCGACTAAACCGTAGCTCTGATACCAATAAAATTGTAACACCCCGTGCCCAAGACCGTTGCCGGAGTCGAACACGAGGTGCTGACCGACTTAGTTCATTTACTTTGTTTTCACAGTCCATTAAAAAAAAATTCCAGACAGGCTGGCTAACCGCGTCACTGTCGACTTAAAAATCATATCTCGAGTTCCAAAACTCGAAATCTGATTCCGTAAATTTTCCCTGAAATTAGACTCATATATCCATCTGTGGATTTATTTCTAGAATTTTTGGTCAGACCAATTCGTACAGTTTATTAATTAAAGTCTCCCCTGATTCTGGGTTCGACTACTTTGACCTTCACGTATTACGACTTGGATATCTCCCTGTACAGAGCTTCAATACTCATGCCGTTTGTTTCTAATGAAACTAGACTCAAAGGGGAATATATACAAATAACATTGACTTCTAATTATCTCTGGATAATTTATGGTAAATTTTAAAAGTCGAAACAGGAGATCCAGAAACCGTTCTGGCCCTGTTTTACGAGAACTTTAATATCTCTTAATATACTGTTCATATGATTGTTTCGTTACTTTCATATGAAAATAGATTCATCAAGGTTCGATTATATAATTTATTCACTATTTAATTCCATTCCTACAAATTTTAGTGATTTTTCAAATCCACACCACTGCTGCTGTCAGCATCTGTTTTCAAGGTAAACTTTACCTATTTCGTGGTTACCATGGACCAACTAGAGTTTTGTCATACATAGGTCCACATATGATCATATTTAGCCATTCCAATGGCTGATCATTTGCCCAACACTTCCATTCCAGTCCATAGTCACATCATGAAACCATATATATATACATAAACACAAATGGTCTAATGCCATACTCCACTTCTACGAGCTATTTTCGCATGGCTGTACACACATACATCACAAAAAGTACTTGAAAAACAGCAAAGGGTAGTCCTATACATGCCATATCCAGAGTTCAACTAAAAGGGTACCCAAAGGGCTTTGATAGTGTGGATGACTTCGACTTCGATGATCCCGAATCCGATATCTAACGAACAAAATCTATAAAACAGAGAGCCAAAGCAACGGGGTAAGCATTTTAAAGCTTAGTAAGTTTCAAGTAATGAAATCGGCTTTGACTAAAGTATTACATTCACATAGCTAAATGAATCACTTTATTAATACACATTCTCATAAACATACTTACTTCACACTTCATCAACATATATACACAAGGTATTAACCTATCTAAAAGCCAAAAGTTCGTTAGTCGATTCAACGAATACTATTTAAAACGAATCGACTTTTCCGATGCACACGCAAACATACCTTATCGTTTGGGTTTTTCGAGCGTATTAATTGAATTTATTACAGCACAACACGCTCACCTTCGAACCCAAGTTTCTTCGGAATTTAGCTGGATATAACCACAAGCACAATTGCCTTCGGGTCTTAACCCGGGTATAGCAACTCGCACAAATGCCTTCGGGTCTTAGCCCGGATATAGCAACTCGCACAAATGCCTTCGGGTCTTAGCCCGGATATATCAACCCGTACAAATGCCTTCGGGTCTTAGCCCAGATATATCAACTCGCACAAATGCCTTCGGGTCTTAGCCCGGATAAAATCACTAGCATAAATGCCTTCGGGACTTAGCCCGGATATCATTCAAATGCTCATGCACACATATACCAATAATCATGACACATCCATATTTCATTTTTGTTACTAAGGCTCAAACACAAAACATTTATTAAACCTTTCCAATTTCGGCTCAATAGCCACACACAAAGAGCATGATTTCAATTGGCTTTATAACATAGTCTCTATGCACATTCGGCTATCCGTCATAGTATGACTAATCATTTCAATATAATTCAAGTAGGGTCATTACTCGAAGACTTACCTCGGATGTTGTCGAACGGTTTCGACGGCTATTCGACCACTTTTTCCTTCCCTTTATCGGATTTAGTTCCCCTTGCTCTTGAGCTTAATTCAAACAAATTTAACTCATTAAAGTCTCATTTTGCTAGCTTATGGCCGAATATGACAAGGAGTTTGATAGGTCATATGGCCACCTTTTAGCTCAAATACACAATGGTCATACGCATTTTTAATCACATCAAGCAATTTAATACAATTCATTCGAACATCAAAAGAGAAGCTCAAGGTACTTAGCCCATATATACATTAGACATTAGAGTCACATATTTACGAAATTACGAATCGAATTCAACATACTAGCTAATATTTCCCTTAGCCGAATTTTCTAAGTCAAGATAAAGCCATCAATATGCTTACCTATGGCCGAACATACACATCAACTTATGTACTCATTCATGTGGCCGAACATACATGTCTATGTTGAGGCCGATTGCAACACTCAATACATTCTACAAGTATGGTCACTTGTATTGACTAAACACCATTTTGTTTCAAGTTTAAAACTTGGCCCATACACATATATACACTAGTAAAGCATCCTCTCCCTTTCCTTCAATTCAACACATGCATTACTCATTAATATACAAAAATTATATTCGGCCTTAGCACACAACTTGCTAGCCGATTCTTCTCCATCTAGCAACTAATGCACATATGTGCTCATTTGTTAGACTCTACTTCATCTAACAACAACCATATTTTCCCTTCTACTTCCTACCATGGCCAAATGTATCACAACACCATACCATTTCAATTTTTGGTCATGGTTAAACAAATAACTTAATGTCTCACTCAAAAATGCTAAAAAGAAGATTCAAGAATCATCAATCCACCATCACATGCACCATTACAAAGCTTCACTTTTAGCATGCAAATGATATCAACACCAATCCACCTTGGCCGAATATCATCTCCATGACATAGTAAAGATTTGAGCCATGGGCTATTTAGAACTCAAGCTAACTACTAAAACATGCATGCATCTCATGGAACATCATCAAACATACCTTAGTCTATCAAACCACCATAGCCGATTTCCTCAAAGCTCTTTTTCCTTCTTTTTCTTTCTCCTATTCGGCCAAGAACAACATGAGAGCTTTTCTCTTCTTCTTTTTTTTGGTATTCTTCCATTAACACAACATGTTTCATGACATGTTTTGCCCATCATCCCTTGTCATGGCCGGCCACTAGTACTTAAATGGGGGGAAATTGACATGCAAGTCCACCCCTTTGATTACATGCACTATTAGGCCACTTGCATTTGCCTAGCACATTTCTAAATTTTCTCACATAAGTCCTATCAACTAAATTCACATGCAATTAACTAAATCGAAGCTTAAAACTTTCACACATTTATATTCACATATTTTACGCAATAATTATCACATTCAAATAATTTGGTGACTCGGTCTAGCAGTCCCGAGACCGCTTTCCGACTAGGGTCACTTTAGGGCTGTCACATTTTTGACCTTAAATGTGGCATGGTAGAATCGATCATAAGCATGTTAAATTGGCATGTGTTCGTATTAAGATAAGGTATACATAAGTGAATTCGTTATTTATGCTTAGACTTGGTCTTATGTGTGTTTAATTAAAATGTTTAGTGAGCTTGGTTTTGATAATTCAATTATGCCCGTTTGTAAGTTAAATTCATTTTAGTTAAAGTAGTAAGTATTATGAATAGATGATATGTGTGGTAGGTGTTTCACGCATTGAAAATGGCTTAATTATTATGCTTGAGTTTGGTTTTGATTAAATTATAAGTTGAGCTCATTTTGATTTTCATGTTATGTATTTTGGATGTGATACATTTTGGATTACATTTTATCTGAGCTGAGTTGTGAACGACATAATTTATTTAGACTTAATATTTGATTCAATTGTAAGCTATGATGTAATTAAAATTCTGATTTGTAATATATATATATATTGCAAGATTATATGAACTGTAAAATGTTCAGTAATGCCTCTTAACCCTTATCCGGTGACGGATACGGGCTTAGGGTGTTACATTTTATTGGCATCAGAGCTACGGTTTACTTGGTCCTAGGACTAACGTAGCATGAGTGAGCCTAGCTATACATGCCATATTATATACTGCGAGAGTGTGATGACTTCTGACATTTGAAAATGTGTTTTCATATAGTAAATGGATCCTGATAGAGCTGTAGCTAATAATGTCGAGAGTGTAGCGCCTGCTCCCGCGCAAGGGACAGCTCCGGTTGATTCTCGACTGATTTCGGGTAACCAGGAAGGAGAGGCTAGACAAGCCTTTTTACAAATGATGAATGTCTGGTTTACTTAGTATATCCAGACTAACACGGCTACACAACAACCTCTACCCTCGATTAATCAATCTTCGATGCCTGCTGTACCTCAAGTAAGTGATCCACTAGGATTATATCAGCCACCTGTTGATAAAATCAAAAAATATGGGGCTAAAGAGTTTAAAGTTACTGATGATGATGATGCTGAGAGGGTTGAGTTCTAGCTTGATAATACTACCCGTGTGTTTGATGAGCTGTCCTGTACCCCAGATGAATGTTTGAAGTGTGCCATATCTTTGCTTCTAGACACAGCATATCACTGGTGGAATACCCTTGTATCAGTTGTTTCGAGAGAGTGGGTGACCTGGGAATTCTTCTAGACTGAGTTTCGTAAGAATTATATCAGCCAAAGATTTATTGATTAGAAGCAAAAAGAATTTCTAGAGCTGAAACAGGGTCGGATGACCGTGACAGAGTATGAGCGAAAATTTGTGAGACTCAGTCGGTATGCCTGAGAGTGTGTTTTGGCCGAAGCTATAATGTGTAAAAGATTTGAAGATGGGTTGAATGAAGATATTAAACTGTTAGTTGGCATACTTGAGATAAAAGAGTTGGTGGTACGTGTTGAGCGAGCCTGTAGAGCTGAAGAGCTTGGGAAAGAGAAGAGAAAACCTGATTTTGAAGCTAGAGACTCGCGTAGGAGATCATTCAATAAGTCAATTCAGTCAACACCAAAGAAGTTTTGAGTTCATATCAGCCATTCAAAATCCATTTCAGGTTATTCTTGACGAGATCAGAACAAACCACCTGTGAGTTCGAGAGCTACCTCGGTAGCCAGTGTGGGTAATGTCAGATCTAATCAACCTGAGTGTAAGCATTGTGGTAAACGACATCCCAGCAGTTGCAAATTGTATGATTGGGCCTGTTTTAAATGCAGATCGATGGATCACTATATTCGAGATTACCCAGGGTTAGCTGAAGAGAATCCAGTGTAGAACACGAGATCGGGTAATACTGCAGCTCAAGGGAGACCACCTAGAAATGCAGGTAATGCGAGTGGCAGTCAGAGAGGAATTAAAGATACAGGAAATAGATCTGAGGCTCGTGTACCTGCTAGAACCTATGCTATACGCGCACGCGAGGAGGCTTCATCCCCAGATGTCATTACTGGTACATTCACTCTCTATGATACTAATGTAATTGCATTGATTGATCCTGGTTCAACTCATTCTTATGTTTGTGAGACTTTAGTATTCAGCAAGACTCTGCCTGTTGAGTCTACTAAGTTTGTGATTAGAGTGTCAAACCCTTTGGGCCGGTGTGTTATGGTTCACAAAGTATGTAAGAATTGCCCCATGATGGTTCGAGATTCGTGCATTTTGGCTGATTTGATGTTGTTGCCTTTGACGAGTTCGACATAATTTAGAGTATGGATTGGTTAACTTTGCATGATGCTGTTGTAAACTGCAAGAGAAAGACTATTGATTTATGGAGTCATGATGATAAGATTGTTCAGATTGAATCTAGTGATTTGAAAGGGTTACTGGTAGTGATTTCTTCGATGTTAGCTCAAAAATATGTAAGAAAGGGCTGGGAAGCTTACTTTGCATATGTGCTTGATAGTAAAATGGCCGAGAGAAACATCGAATTAGTACCTGTTGTGTGCGAGTATCCGGATGTGTTTCTTCAAGAATTACTGGGTTTGCCACCTATTCGGGTGGTAGAGTTTGGTATTGAGTTAGTGCCTGGGATGACTTTAATATCCATAGCTCCGTATAGAATGACACTTATAGAATTAAAAGGATTGAAAGCTCAGTTGCAAGAGTTAAAAGATAGAGGTTTCACGTGACTAAGTTTCTCCTCTTGGGGTGCACCAGTACTGTTTGTGAAAAAGAAGGATGGAACTATGAGAATGTGCATTGATTATAGACAGCTCAATAAGGTGACTATAAAGAATAAGTATCCATTGCAACGGATTGATGATCTGTTTGATCAACTGAAAGGGGCTACAATGTTTTCGAAGATAGATTTGAGATCAGGCTACTATCAGTTGCGAGTTAAAGACTCAAACGTGCTAAAGACTGCTTTTGAAACGAGGTATGGACACTATGAGTTTTTAATTATGCCATTTGGACTCACTAACGCACCTGCTGTCTTCATGGATTTGATGAATCAGGTCTTTAGACTGTATCTGGACCGGTTTGTCATTGTGTTTATAGATGACATTTTGATCTACTTTCGTGATAAAGCTGAACATGCTGAACATTTGAGACTTGTGTTATAGACTTTACGAGATAAGCAGTTGTATGCGAAATTTAGTAAATGTGAGTTCAAGTTAAGTGAAGTCAGTTTTCTGGGTCATGTGGTATCAGCATCGGGTATTCGGGTTGATCCAAGCAAAATTTCAGCTATACTCGATTAGAAACCTCTAAGAAATGTTTTTGAAGTCTGAAGTTTTCTAGGACTTGCCAGTTATTATAGATGGTTCGTGAAAGGTTTCTCTATGATTGCAGCTCCGATAACGAAGTTGTTACAGAAAGATGTTAAGTTCGAATGGTCAGAGAAGTGCCAGAAAAGTTTTGATTAGTTGAAAGCCCTTTTGACTGAAGCTCCAGTACTAGTTCAGCCAGAATCGGATAAAGAATTTTTTATTTATAGTGATGCATCTTTAAATGGTTTGGGTTGTGTATTGATAGAGGAGGGAAAAGTTAAAGCTTATGCCTCAAGATAGTTAAAGCCACATGAAAGGAACTACCCGACACATGACTTAGTATTAGTAGCTATTGCATTCTCCTTGAAAATATGGTGCTACTATCTATTCGGTGAGAAATGTCATGTTTATTCTGATCATAAAAGCCTGAAATACTTGATGACTTAGAAAGATCTGAATTTAAGACAACGTCGATGGTTAGAATTGTTAAAAGACTACGAGCTTGTGATTGACTATCATCTGGGAAAAGCTAATGTTATTGCTGATGCTTTAAGCCGAAAATCACTGTTTGCTTTGCGTGCGATGAATGCACATATGGCTATGTCTGATGATGGTTCGATAATAGAAAATTGAAGGCAAGACTGTTATTTGTACAAATTTGTGATGCCCAAAAGGTTCATAATTAATTATTAGCAAAACGAGCTCAGTGTGATACAGATGCTGATTCAGAATTCAAATTTGATGCTGATGGTTTTTTGAGAGTCAGAAACCGGATATGTGTCTCGAGATATACAGTGTTGATTCAAATGATTATGAATGAAGCTCACAACAGTCGGTTATCTGTTCACCTAGGTAGTACAAAGATGTATAATGATCTAAAACAGCTTTATTGGTGGCATGGTTTGAAACGAGACATTTCTGACTTTGTTGCAAGATGTTTAGTCTATCAACAAGTAAAAGCCAAGCATTAGGTACCTTCTGGATTACTTTAGCCGATTATGATACCTGAGTGGAAATGGGACAGAGTTATTATGGATTTTGTATCTGGTTTACTATTGACACTAAGCAAGAAAGATGCAATCTGCGTTATTATGGATAGATTAACTAAGTCGGCTCATTTTGTCCCAATACGTACAGACTACTCACTTGATAAGCTGGCTGAATTATACATTTCTCAAATTGTGAGATTACATGGTGTGCCTATATCTATTGTTTCAGATAGAGATCTGAGGTTTACATAGCGATTTTGGAAGAAACTGCAAGATGCATTAGGTACAAAGTTGCATTTCAGCGAATTATTCAGATACTTGAGGATATGTTCAGATGTTGCATTCTCGAGTTTAAAGGCACGTGGGAACGATACTTATCTCTGATTAAATTTTTGTATAATAACAACTTCCAATTGAGTATCAAAATAGAAACTTATGAGGCTTTGTATGGTCGTAAACGTCGTGCGCCATTGTATTAGACTGATCTCAGTGAAAATAAGATACACGGGGTTGATTTGATCAAAGAAACTGAACAGAAAGTGAAAGTGATCCGCAAAAGTCTGGAAGCAGCGTCGGATCGTCAGAAATCCTATGCGGACTTGAAACGAAAGGATATAGAGTTTCAGATCTGAGATAAAGTTTTCTTGAAAGTCTCACCATGGAAGAAAATACTCAGATTTGGTTGTAAAGGCAAATTGAGTCCGAGATTCATTGGGCCGTATGAGATTATAGAGCGTATCAGGCCGGTTGCTTACATACTATTGTTGCCACCTAAGTTAGAAAAGATCCATATTGTATTCCATGTTTCAATGCTTCGTAGATATCGATCTGACCCTTCACATTTGATTAATCCATCTGAGATTGAGATTAATCCTAATATGACGTACAAGGAGGAACCAATTCGTATTCTAGCTCACGAGATTATAAAGTTACGAAATAAGAAGATTCCATTAGTTAAAGTACTATGGTGTAAACACGGGGTTGAGGAAGCCAGAAGATGCAATGAGAGAACACTATCCAAACCCATTAACCGGTAAGATTTTCGGGACGAAAATCCCTAAGGGAAGGAGAGTTGTAACAGTTCGATTTAAACCCTAATCGGAATGGTGGTTTTGAGACCACGAATCTGAGTCAAAAATTTTTTTTTAAATTATTTTCTGTGTTTATTTTGTGTGAATTTATATTTGTGAAATTTTCGTAATTTAATTTTATCATTTGGGTGTCCGATTAAATAAAGGGACTTAATCGCGTAAAATGAAAATCTGAAGGTTACTAGTAAGAGGGCCAAATAGTGATTGTCTTTGTAATGTGGGGTGTTTATAATGCAATTATACCCTTGGATGTTTGCATGGACACATTCGCCCATAGGAAGGTGAAGTATGAATGATATTAAACAAGGTTAAGAACGTAAATTATGTAATAAAATGTTTATAATAAAACATAAGATTAAAATAAGCTATCATATTATTATGTTCATCACCGAAATAAGAAACAAAAGAAAAGAAATAAGAGAAGCTAGGTTCAGCCATCTTTCTCAACTTGATTCAAGGTACATAGGTTAAATGTGTTTTTTTTTATATATTTTATGGTAGAATATGAAGCTTGAAATTATGTTAAACAACTTTTGCTAAGCGATTTTAAGTGAAAACGAGTAAAACAACATAATCGGTAAAAATACCTAATGTTCATAAGTACATGATAGAGTGGGAATTTGATGTTGCCATAGAAGGGAAAATGTTCAGTGTGTCATAAAACATAAGAAAAATGGATAAATTTTAATTTTCGAGCCTAGGGGAAAAATCGTAATTCGGCAAAGGTTTAGCGGCAAAATTGTAATTTTTCCAAGGTTTGAGTTAGGGAATGTTTTGAATAGTACATTAATCAAATAAGTGAAATATGATGTTTCAGATCCCGAGAAGTGAGATTTGGACATAGAACGGGAGAAAAATCAAAAATCAAAAAGTTGGTAAAATGATCGTTTTGGTATCGAGGTAAGTTCATATGTTTGATAAGCATTTAATTATGCATATTTGAATGATAAATTGATATTTTGGCCATAAATACTTTAGTATTGAGTTTCAGATATAATGATTAATGTTTGATAATAATTCGATATTGGAAAGAGAACTTGTATAATTTATATGTAAGACCATATTTTGTATTATGGCTTTGTATGATAACAAGAAAGTATTGACAAGCATAGTTTGATGAGAATAGGTTAAGTTGATGATATGATGAGATTGAGAATGTAATTATGTAAGTTGAGTAGCATTTTATTATTATGCAATTATTGTTATTAGTATTGCTATTATTGAGTTATGCGACTAACCTTGAGAATTTGAGCAAGTATGTTTCAGCTATGACTTGACAAGGCATTGATATTTCAAAGTCCATGGTTGTACCATGGCAATTAAAGAAGAATTGACGGAAAAATCCATGTTCATAACAGTGCATTTAAGGAGGAATTGACGGTTAAGGATACCATGTAAGTCCATGTTAAGACATGGCATTAGTAAGGCAAGGATCCCATGTAAAACCATGTCAAGACATGGCATCGCCATTGATTAAGGACTCCATGTAAGACCAGATCAAGATGTAGCATTGGCACTAAGACAAAGATACCATGTAAGACCATGTTTGGAACATGGCATTTGGTAAGATAAGGATATCATGTAAGACCATGCCAAGGCATAGCATTGATAAGTTCTATAAGGAAAGGAAATCATGTAAGACCATGTCAAGACATGGCATTGATGAGTTACTATAAGGCAAAGGTCCCATGTAAGACCAAGATAAGGCATGGCATTGGTGAGTTCATAAGGCAAGGATACCACGTAAGACCATGTCAAGACATGGCAATGGTAAGTTCAAAAAGGAAAAGGTTCCTAAGTAATCTAAAGAGTAAGTCAAAGAAACGACAAGGTGAGAACATGAAGAAAGAGTACAGGTATGCATTTAAGGCTTAATTCATATTGAGATTGTAAGTAATTGAGATATCAAGTATTAAGTAAGTGATGAGTTTTCAGTTATGCTTGTGACACTTTATGACATGATTGGCAATATGCCTATATTATGAAAGAGTTCTCATGTGTTAAGTGAGATGTTACAGGTATATAAGCAAGCTATTAAGTAAGGTTCCTCTTGTATTCTGACCCTTTGGTAAGGTTACTGATGAGTAAGATGGGAAAGTAAGAGCTAAACATTATTTAAGCAAATCATGACATCATAGTAGTAAGCTAAATTGATTGCTAATGCTTATTATTTTACATGTGAACTTACTAAGTTTTATAAGCTCACTTCTTTCACTTTCACATGTTTCAAAGTACTTAAAAGTTAGCTCAGGTTGGAGGTCGTCGGAGATCACTTCACACTATTGACTATCAAGTTACCGAATGGGTATCTTCGTTTACAAACGTTCTAGTTTAAGGCATGTATAGAGACTAAGCCATTTTGTGTGTATGTCCTTATGATATGGCTAAAGAATGGTATGTAAATATTTGATAATGATTAGCTATTGAAATGGCTAATGAAGAACATGTTTCAGTGTTATGTATGCCTAAATGGTAGTTAATACAAAGAAATCATGAAAAAGTGAAATTAGCATTAAAATAGTATTGAACAACAGCAGTGATGTGATCTTGAAAAATCACCATGAATAGTAGAAATGAAATTAGGTGATGAATGAGATATATAATTAAAGCTTATTGAGTCTATTTTCATATGAAGGAAACAGAGTAAGCAAAATAAGTATATATTAAGAGATATTTGAATTTTAGTGAGATAGGGTCAGAGAAATTTTTGAATCCCCTATTCTAAATTTATAAATTCACTAAAAATTGTACAAAAATAATTATGAGTTATAGTTTATATATCTAGATTCCTTAGTGAATCTAATTTCAATAGAAACAAATGGCATGGTTATTTGAATTCTGTATAGGGATAAAATTGATTTGTAGTGAGGAGAGGTCAGAGTAATCGAACAGTGCAATAGAGGCAACTTTAACTAATAAACTGTACTAATTTTCTACACTAAAAATTATGAAAAAAATTAGTAATAAGATATATGAGTCTAGTTTTAGGGAAAATTCACGAATTTAAATTTTAAGTTTTGTGACTCGAGTTATGATTTATTTAGTGACTATGACACAGGTGGGCAGTTTTATAAGGAATAATGAAATAAATTGTTTTGATTTGTCTAAGTATTCAGAAAACTTTTAATGTTCCCGGTTTGGTCCCGAACCGTTTCAATTGCATGTTTTAGGGTCTCAAGGGCCCTTTTTAGGGACATATTGAATGAATGTAAATAAATTAATTTTAAAAGCAAATTTTTTGCCCCGAATTAGTAAGTTAAGTCAGGTAACGCCCCATGCTCGGCTCCAGTGACTGTCTCGGGTAAGGGGTGTTAAATGGCCAACTTCTCTATATCTTGCATTTTGTGCAACAATGATGTCTCTGTAGTTAGGTTTGTTCCCTTGTTTTCTACCTTGGTTTTGCCCTTCCTTGTCTTGCTGGTCTCTGCCCTCTTCATTGTCAGTGTATCTTTGCCACGAGTCATTCTTTCAATAGAGGCTTCATTTATCGGGCCCTTATTCTTTAGGATCTCTTTATCATCACGTGGCACGATCCCTTTCTTCTTACACAGTAGCATCACTGACGATGGGAAAACCAAAATTCCAGTTTGGCTTTAGGCACAGTCAGCAATTTCCTGGTGGAGTATTGTGCCGACGTCAATCCTTTTTCCCTTGACAATTGAATATATTGGGCACATTCTATCGAGGTTGATTGTGGTGCTGTGAGTAGAGGGCAGTAGCCTGCAGTTGAAAAAATGAAACTAGATTTTGATTTGTAGTGTCAGAAAGCGACGGTGCATCATATAATTCTTTTGATGTTAACCCGTCCAAAATGCTCCTTCAACACATAAATCCTTCACCAACAGGTCCCTTTTCTCGTCAGTGATATCCTGAATAAACTTGGAATGTTCATCTACATCCACTTTAGTATTATACAGCTCATTGATTTTTCTAGCATCCCATGGGATTAGGCCTTCTCGAGCAAAGATAAACTCTAACTCATGGTCATAAAGGTTAGCATAAAACTCACGTACCAATGAAGAAGAATAGCTTCTAGGATGAGTGTAGAAAGTCTCCCACTTCAGCTTAGAGATGGTTTTGTAGACTTGCTTGCCCAAATATTGCTGTTGTGAAAGGAGAATACCCTATTCTAGGTGGAAATTTTGCTTCAAAATGTTTTTTTCAAGCTAGCCCTTGGTCGCTTTCGTTAAAAAGATCACTGGCTCCTTTTTCTCCGTTGGCATAGAGGATCCCGATTCACGAACTACAGTTGCAAAGGATGAGTGTTCTTCAACAGACTTGTGCCTTTATTGACTAATCCTCTCGTTCATGAAATATTTTTTTGAGTGAAGACAGTTTAAAGTTGTATGTGTTACAGTCGACACAGTGGAGAGGGGGTTTATAGCAAGTGAAATAAGAAGATAGAAAGGCATGAATTTTGTGAAGGGATATAAAGCTGGCGGGAATAATATGTCCACTGAGAATTATGCCCGCTTAGACAGATCAGATGACTAGGTTTTTTTTGACCAAACGGTAGGATCTGAAATGTCTGATATGCCTCATTCTTGATCAGTCATAAGTGACAGTACAATAGTATGAACTACGTTGACAATAAAGACAAAGTGCATCGACAATGGTACCTAATTATTATGCAAAAAAAAAAAAGAAGTAAAACAAACTTGAACAAAAAACAAAAAAATTAAAATAAAATCACATAATGATAAATTCAATAAAATTAAAATTTTTCGACCAATTTAATGTTCTCTGCCTACTTTTGATTAATATTCCCAAAATAGTGTTTCAACCGCTGTCCATTCACTTTGAACTGGTGTCCATCATGTAAATCTCTAATTGTGACTGTACCATGAGGAATACTTCGACAACTTCAAAAAGTCCAGACCAACGTGAGCGTAATTTACCCGGGTGCCATTTTAGTCTAGAATTGAATAATAAAAATTGTTGACCGCGATACATTGTCGCTAAAAAATAATTTTGTCATGCCATCGTTTGGTCTTTTCCTTTTAAATTGCAACATTTTCATAGGCATTTTTCCTAATCTCCTCTAGTCCAGTGATATCCAACAACCTTTTCTTTCTAGCAGCTTTATAGTCCATGTTCACTTGCTTAATAGCCCACACTGCTTTGTGCTCCAGTTTAATTGGCAAGCGACATGTTTTTCCAAAAACCAATTGATACGATGACATCCCTATTGGAGTTTTTTATGTTGTCTACAATGCCTATAAAACATCATCCAGCCTGGAAGACCAATCTTTCCTTGAAGGGTTTACAACCTTCTCAAGAATGTTTTTAATTTTTCGATTCGGTACTTCGACTTGTCCATTAGTTTATGGATGATAAATAGTAGCCACTCTATGATTAACTCCATATCTCTTTAGCGCAACTAGCACTTGGTTGCAATGAAAGAGTGTACCCTGATCACTAATCAATGCCTTTGGTGAGCCAAAGCAGGTGAGTATATGCTTGTGAAAAACTTTAAGCACTGTCTTTGCATCATCCTTTGAGACTGCAACAATTTTAACCCACTTCGAGACGTAGTCAACAGCTACTAATATATAAAGATTTCCAAATGAATTCAGAAATGGTCTCATAAAATCCATAACCAAAACATCGAACAATTCAACCTCCATAATTGGCTGCACTAACATTTCATTGAGTCAAGGTATATAACCAGTGCGCTAACACCTATCACATTGATTCATAAAATTGTGGACATCTTTTAATAATGAAGGTCAGTAGAATCTTGATTGGAGAGCCTTAGAAGTAGTTTGCATGCCTCCAAAATGACCTCCATAAGGAGCATCATGACAGTGCTTCAGGATTTAAAGCATCTCCTCTTCCGGAACACAACTCCGAATGATGTTGTCATTGCATACCTTTAATAAATATGACTCGTTCCAATCATACTTCACTACTTCATAAATAAATCTTTCTTTTTTATGGCCTTTTACACCCAATGGGAGTTTTCCACACACTAGATAATTAACCAAATCTGCATACCAAGGGGTTGCATCTACAACAAATAACTTTTCATCTAGTAATGCATCGATAATTTGAAGTATGTTTCCATATTCACTGCCAACTTCCCATCTAGACAGATGGTCTGTAACTTGATTCTTTAAACCTTTCGGTCTTTTACCTTGATGTCGAATTCTTGCAACAATAAGATCCAGCGTATCAGTCTTGGTTTTACATCCTTCTTCGCAAAAAGATATCTCAATGATGAGTGATCAATAAATACAGTAATCTTTATGTTGACAAGATAAGAATGAAACTTGTTGAAAGAAAAGATTACAGCCACAAATTCTTTCTCTGTAGTGGTATAATTTTATTGAGCCTCTGTAAGAGTTTAGCTAGCATAATAGATGGCCTGAAATATTTTTCCCTTCTGTTGTCTTAGAACAACACCCACAGCAAAGTTGCTTGCATCGCACATAACTTCAAAATATTGAGACCAATCTAGTGCAGCGACAGTGAGTGCATTTACTAGCTGCTTCTTTAATTGAATAAATGCATCCAGACATGCATCGTCAAAAAATAGTTTTCGATTCTGTTCCAACAAAGAGCATAAGGGTTTTACAATTTTCAAGAAATCTCTAATAAATCCTTAATAAAACCCCGAATGCCCAAGAAAACTGTGAATGCCTTTCACATTTGTCGGTGGAGGTAATTTATCAATGATTTCCATTTTAGCTTTGTCTACTTCAATGCCTTGACTAGAGATGCGGTGGCCTAACACAATGCCTTCAATTGCCATGAAATGGTATTTTTCCCAATTTAGAAAAAGATATGTGTCTTCACATCACTTCAATACTTTATCCAAATTGTCAGTGCAGGGATCAAAATTATTCCCATGGACTGAGAAATCATCCATAAAAACCTCTAAACATTCTTCAATCATATTCGAGAATATTGCCATCATGCACCTTTGAAATGTGGTTGGTGCATTGCAAAGATCAAAAGGCATACGACAAAAAGCAAAAGTACTAAAGGGACAGGTGAACGTTGTTTTATCTTAATCCTTCGATGCAATAGAAAATTGATTGTACCCAGAATAGCCATCTAAGAAGTAGGAATAGGCTCTTCTAGCAAGCCTGTCCAACATTTGGTCAATGAAAGGAAGTGGGAAGTGGTCTTTCCTTGTGCCAGCATTAAATAATCCATATAGACTCGCCATCCCGTAAGAATACGTGTAGGAATTAATTAGTCAATGTCATTGCTAACCACATTGATGCCACTCTTTTTAGAAACGCATTACACTGGACTTACCCAATTGCTATTAGAAATAGGGTAAATAATTCCAGCATCAAGCCATTTTATAATTTCTTTCTTAACAACTTCTTTCATCTTCTTGTTTAATCCCCTTTGTTTCTCAATCGATTGCTTACCTTCATCTTCCAACTTGATCTTGTGCATGCAAAAAGATAGACTAATGCCTTTTATTAGCAATACTCCAAGAAATAGCTTATTTATGTTGCTTAAGAATATGGACCAATTTCTCTTCTTGAGTTACATCTAGTGTTGCAGAGACAATAACTACAAGAGTATTGTTATCACCCAGAAAGACGTATTTAAGATGAGTAGGCAATGGTTTCAATTCCAGAGGCAAATTTTCGTCGATAGATGGCTTGAGAATTGGTCCTGTTCTATTGGCTAAGTCTAAGGATTCAATCTACCATCCATGCTTGAGTTCAATATTATTAGCTTTAACCATGCTGTCACAATTATCTAAGAATTTATCATTAGATGTTACTGCAAACTCGTCAGAAAGTATTATTCTTTGGTCATTGAATTCTTCCTCAATTAGATCATCTAGCACATCGATGGTATGACATTATTCTTTATCCTTGTATTGAATAGATTCGTAAATACTGAAGGTAATGTGCTCATCATTAAGTCGCATGGTCAGCTCACCTTTGTAAACATCAATAAGAGTTCATTCGGTGGTAAAAATGGTTGTCCCAAGATTATGGGAACCTCCTTGTCTGCCTCGCAGTCAAGTATGATAAAATCAACCAGAAAAATGAATGTATCCACACGAACTAAGATATCTTTGATTTGCCTTTCAGGTTGAGTCAAGGATCAATCAACTAGTTGCAATGTCACAGCAGTAGGTTTCATGTTATCAATTCCCAACTTTTGGAAAGTAGATAATGGCATTAAGTTGATGCTAGCTCCCAAGTCACATAAAGCCTTGTCCAAATAATGGTTTCCAGTTGAACAAGGGATAGTAAAGCTCTCAAGATCTTTCATTTTATGGGGCAACTTATTTGTCAAAACAACACTACAGCCTTTTGTGAGTGCAATAGTTTCCATATCATTAAGCTTTTCCTTCTTGAACAAAAGCTCCTTTATAGATTTCCCATAATTAAGAATTTGCACAAGAGCGTCTACTAAAGGAATATTGACCTGAAGTTGCTTCAGTGTGTTTAGGAACTATTGGTATTGCTTATCCGACTCTTTCTCCCTGAATCTTTATGGAAAAGGTAAAGGTGGAGATACATCTGATTGCACCGACACCTTTGATTGTATCAATAGTTTCAAAGGTCAGACATTTGGCATATAAGTGACAATTTGTGGAACTTCGTTGTTTGGCACATCGAACAGCTCTTCAGATTCAACATTCTCACCAGGGATCACTTCACCAGTATCTTGAGGTGCTATAGTAGAGTCTGTAGTCGACTCAACAGTTTGTTTACCACTCCTGAGCGTGATAGCCTTGTGGTGTTCTTTCCCCCTCAACTGTGATTTTATGTGTCATTAGGTAGTGTGGCCAATGGTCGAGCATTCAGATTCGAAGCAAGTTGTCCTAATTGTGTCTCCAATGCCCGAATAGAAGATGAATTCCCTTGTACAATAACTTCTATGCGAGTCATATGCTCCCGCATTAAAGCCTCAAGACTTGTTAATGAGTCAAAATGAGAAGCTTACGTGTACTGTTGTTGTCGATGTCCTTGAACATGCTGATTTGGCAATGAAGATTGTTGTGGCTGCATTTGATTCTAGTGTGGATACATCTGGCTTTGTTGTGGATGCATTTGAGTATGCTGATTGTAGTTCTATTATTGTTGATTGTAATTCCCTTGTCTTGGATTATAATTGCCGTGGGTAGATATATTTCCATATCAAAATGTCGCAGCATTTTGTCCAGCATTCTCAGTTCCCCAAGACTGTGGATTGCATACAAAATTATTATAAGAGTTTCCAGAAGAATTGTTGCGGATGTTACTGACATAAAAGACATTCTATGCATGTTATGGACAATCTTCATAGTTGTGGTTGTCACTACAAATCTCTCAACAAAAGATAGGAACATCAACTTGTTGAGCGATTTGTATAGGTGCAATGTCACTAGTCCCTTGCATATTTTTTATCATATTTTCAAGAGAAGAAACTTGATTACTAAGTGCAGATATTATGTCCAATTCAATAACTCCCGGAGTAGCTTTTGCTTGTGCAACTATAAAGATAGGATATTGATTGTAACACCCCGTACCCGAGACCGTTGCCGGAGTCGGACATGAGGGTTCACAGACTAAATTCGCTTACTATCGCAGTCCATTTTAAAAATTTCCAGGCAGTTGGCTAACTGCGTCACTGTCACCTTAAAAATCATATCTTGAGTTTAACAACTCGAAAATCAGTTTTGTAATTTTTCCCTGAAACTATACTCATATACCCATCTACATATTTTTTTCTATAATTTTTGGTCAGGTCAATTAGTACAGTTTATTAGTTAAATTATCCCCTGTTACAGGGTGCGACTACACTGACCTTCATGCATTACGATTTGGATATCTCCCTGCACAGAGCTTCAATACTGATGCCGTTTGTTTCTATAAAACTAGACTCAGAGAGGAATCTATACATATATGGCATGACTCCTAATTATCTCTGGTTAATTTATAATAAATTTCCAAAGTCGGAACAGGGAATCCAGAAACCGTTCTGGCCCTGTCTCACGAGAACCTGAATATCTTTTAACATACTTTCCATATGATCATTTCGTTACTTTCCTATGAAAATAGATTCATCAAGGTTCGTTTACATAATTTTTTCACTATTTAATTCCATTCCTACTATTTTTAGTGATTTTCCAAATCTACATCACTGCTGATGTCAGCATCTGCCTTTAAGGTAGACTTTACCTATTTCATAGTTTCCATGATTCAACTAGCCCTTTTAGCATAAATAGCATAAATTATGATAGTGATTAACCATTCCCATGGCCAATCCTTGTTAAGCATATCCACACCTCTCAATAACCATATCCATACCAAATGATTATAACATTATGCTCAAACATATATAAGCCATTTTCGCATGGCTATCCAAAATTATACAAATCCAAAGGGTCCATGACCCACAACAAAAAGGGTAGTCCTATACATGCCATTTCAAAGTTCAACCAAAATTGTACCAAAAGGGGGCTTTGATAGTGTGGGAGACTTCGACTTCCAAAAATCCCGAGTCCGATAGCTGAAGAACCAAAATCTATAAAACAGAGAATCAAAGAAACGGAGTAAGCATTAAATGCTTAGTAAGTTTTGAGCAAAGAATTTAGACACAACCAAAGTATAGCATTCATGTAGCTAAACGGATAATTTCATATGCACAAATTTTCAATATCATACTTACTTCACATTACCAACCCTTTTATTCATACACAAAGATCAACTTAGCCAAAGGTCGGTAGCTCATTTATCAACTGAGCGAATACTTATTTATAAGGGCTCAACTAATTCAAAGCACATACGAAACATACCTCAATGTTGGGATGTTACAAGCGTATTAACTGAAATTTTTACAGCAAGATCATTCATTCCCAAATCACGTACCTTCGGAATTTAACCGGATATAGCTACTCGTTCAAATGCCTTCGGGACATAGCCCGGTTATAGTAACTCGCACAAATGCCTTCGGGACTTAGCCCGATTATAGTAACTCGCACAAATGCCTTCGGGACTTAACCCGGATTTAGTAACTCGCACCAATGCCTTCGGGCTTAGCCCGGAATTAGTAACTCGCACAAATGCCTTCGGATCTTAGTTCGGATATGGTCACTTAGCACAAAGCCTTCGGGACTTAGCCCGGACATCATTCGAATAACCATGCACATTTAACAATAAATCATGACACATTCGTATTTCATTTTCATTAGCAAAACTCAAACACAAGACACTTATCTTTCTTTCAATTTCGGCTCAATAGCCACACACAAAGAGCATGATTTTGATTTGCTTAAAACATGATCTAATCAAATCATAATTTAAGCTCTATTACTCAAGAACTTACCTCGGATGTGGTCGAGCGATTTCGACAGCTATTCGATCACTTTTTCCTTTCCCTTATCCAACTGTGGTCCTCTAAGCTCTTGAGCTAATTCAAACAAATTTAACTCATTAAAGTCTCATTTGGCTAGCTTATGGCCGAATATGACAAGGAGTTTGATAGGTCATATGGCCACCTTTTAGCTCAAATACACAATGGTCACACGCATTTTTAATCACATCAAGCAATTTAATACAATTCATTCGAACATCAAAAGAGAAGATCAAGGTACTTAGCCCATATATACATTAGACATTAGAGTCACATATGTACGAAATCACGAATCGAATTCAACATACTAGCTAATATTTCCCCTCAGCCGAATTTTCTAAGTCAAGCTAAAGCCATCAATAGGCTACCTATGGCCGAACATACACATAACTTATGTACTTATTCATGTGGCCGAACATACATGTCTATGTTGGGGCCGATTGCAACACTTAATACATTCTACAAGTATGGTCACTTGTATTGACTAAACACCATTTTGTTTCAAGTTCAAAACTTGGCTAATACACACATATATACACTAGTAAAGCATCCTCTCCCTTTCCATCAATTTAACACATGCATTACTCATTAATATACAAAAATTATATTCGGCCTTAGCACACAACTTGCTAGCCGATTCTTCTCCATCTAGCAACTAATGCACATATGTGCTCATTCGTTAGACTCTACTTCATCTAACAACAACCATATTTTTCCCTTCTACTTCCTACCATGGCCGAATGCATCACAACACCATACCATTTCAATTTTTGGTCATGGTTAAACAAAGAACTTAATGTCTCACTCAAAAATGCTAAAAAGAAGATTCAAGAATCATCAATCCACCATCACATGCACCATTACAAAGCTTCACTTTTAGCATGCAAATGATATCAACACAAATCCACCTTAGCCGAATATCATCTCCATGACATAGTAAAGATTTGAACCATGGGCTAGTTAGAACTCAAGCTAACTACTAAAATATACATGAATCTCATGGAGCAACCTCAAACATACCTTAGCCTAGTTACATGCATGGCCGAACCTCTTCAACATTTCCTCCTTTCTTTCCTTTTGAATTTCGGTCAAGGATGTTCAAGGATGAAAACACATTTTTTTTTGTTTTCTTTCTTCCATTCACGGCAAAGGGGGGGGCATGGATGAGACCATTTTTTTTTCATCACTCCTCCCTTTCATTATTTAATTACCATGCTCATTATTTTATTGTTTCCTCCCATGATGCACCAACACAACATGTCTATGACATGTTTTGCCCATCACCCTTTGTCCATCCTAATGTCATGGCCGGCCACTACTAGATGGGAGGGGGGAAATTGACATGCAAGTCCCCCCTTTTTCAACATGCACTAATAGGTCCTTATGTTTTGATCTATCACATTTCAAAAATGTCACACATAAGTCCTATTGACTAAATTCACATGCAACTTACTAAATAGAAGCTTAAAATTTTCACACATTTATTTTAGACAATAAATATCATATTCAAACAATTTGGTGACTCGGTTTAGCGGTCCCGAAACCGCTTTCCTACTAGGGTCACTTTAGGGCTGTCACATTGATAATCATTCTAAGCAATTCTCTCAAGAATTCTAACAACATCATTATAAGTACAATATAGCAAAAGACCATTGGCTGATGCGTCAACAAGATTCCTCATGTGTGAATTTAGCCCATTATAGAAATTTTCAATTTGTGTTTCCTGTCGAATATTGTGCATGGGACAACATCTAAGAAAAGATTTATAACATTCCTATGTGCTGTGAAGATTCTCATCATCCTGCTGATGAGAAGTTGTAATATCATTTCCGAGATGAGCATTCATTATCAGTGGGTTAAATTGCAAAACAAGTTATGTTGCTAGTGCATTCCAATAAGTAATTGATCTGGCAGGTAGCCCAAGGAACCAAGTACGAGCTATTAGGGACAAGGAATAAGGAAATAATTACATCTTCAAAGCGTCATCAGGAACGCCTTTTTGACTAAAGGAAGCAAAAATTATTAAAAATAATTTAAGATGTTCTCGTGCAACTTCATGTGGCAGTCTAGCATATTGCCCATTAGAATTCAGCATTTGAAACATTACTGGCTTGAGATCAAAATTTCCAACTTGGATTGCTGGCCTAACAGCTGCCAGTTGTAAGTCATCCAAGACAGGTACTACAAAATCTCATATAGTCCTATTTTGTATTTGAGCGTCTTGCGACAACGGTGGGTTATTAGCATTTTTGTGATGCATCGAGGGTATAACTTCATAATTTCTTGGTAAAGCCATATTCCTTTGTTCTCAAAATCTCTTCCAGTGATTCTTTCAATTTTTTGATAAAAATTGGCAATAAACTCTAAATTTCTTCGAGTTATACAACACCTAAAATAGAATGTAAAAATAGTGACAAAAAGAAAACAAGTTAGTAACAACTAAGTATTATGAAATAAAAACAAACAAAAATAAACATCAAACAAAAGTCGTCCCTGACAATTGCACCAAAACTTGATTGCTTGTTTAACATCACAGTAATAATGTGCAAGCGTATATTGTCGATGCAAGTATAGTAGACAAATATGAGTCTATCGGATATCGATCCCACAAGGATTGTAACGCCCCGTGCCTGAGACCATTGCCGGAGTCGAACACGAGGTGTTAACAGACTTATTTCATTGTAAAACACAGTTCATTTTAAAATTTCCAGACAAGCTGGTTAACTGCATCACAGTCACTTTAAAAATCATATCTCGAGTTCCAAAACTCGAAAACTGATTCTGTAAATTTTCGCTAAAACTAGACTCATATATTCATCTACAAATTTTTTTCTAGAATTTTTTGTCTGGCGAATTAGTACAGTTTATTAGTTAAATTCTCCCCTATTACAGGGTTCGACTACTCTGCCCTTCATGTATTGTGACTTAGATATCTCCCTGTACAGGGCTTCAATACTTATACCGTTTGCTTCTAAAGAAACTAGACACGAAAAGAAATCTGTACATATAGAGAATGACTTATAATTGTCTCTGGTTAATTTATAGTGAATTTCCAAAGTTGGAACAGGGGATCCAGAAATCGCTCTGGCCCTGTTTCACGAAAACTTATACATCTCATAAAATACGGCTCATATGATCATTTCGTTACTTTCATATGGAAATAGATTCATCAAGGTTCGATTACATAATTTGTTCACTATTTAATTCCATTCCTACTATTTTTAGTGATTTTTAAAATCCACATCACTGCTGCTGTCAGCATCTATTTTTAAGGTAAACTTTACCTATTTCATGGTTTTCCATGGATCAACTAGAATTTTGTCATACATAGCACCAAAATGATCGTGATTAACCATTCCAATGGCTAATCGTTACCAACATTTCCATACCACTCAATGAACAGCATACAAAATGATTATAACGCTATGCTCAAAATATATATAAGCCATTTTCGCATGGCTATCCAAATATATACATTACCGAAGGTACTTGTCTAACAACAAAGGGCAGTCCTATACATGCCATTAACAGAGTTCAACTAAAAGAGTACCAAAAAAGGCTTTGATAGTGTGGGCGACTTCGACTTTGACACTCCCGAGTCCGATAGCTGACGAACCAAAATCTATAGAACAGAGAATCAAAGAAACGGAATAAGCATTTAATGCTTAGTAAGTTTTGAATAATGAAATTAGTTTCGGCTAAGGTATAACATTCATATGGCTAAATGAATAACTTCATATATGCACATTCTCATAATTATACTTACTTCACGCTTCAATCAATATATTCATACACAAGGTATCAAACCTAACTAAAGGCCGAAAATTCGTTAATCAATTGAACGAATACTATTTAAAACGAATCGAACTTTCCGATGCATATACGAAACATACCTTATCGTTTGGAATTTTATGAGCGTATTAATTGAAATTATTACAGCAAGATCGCTCACTTCCAAACCCAAGTATCCTCGGGATTTAGCCGGATATAACAACTCGTACAAATGCCTTCGGGTCTTAGCCCGGATATAGCAACTCGCACAATTGCCTTCGGGTCTTAGCCCGGATATAATCACTAGCATAAATGCCTTCGGGACATAGCCCGGATATAGTAACTCGCACGAATGCCTTCGGATCTTAGTCCAGTTATCATCCGAATAATCATGCACATATGTCCACAAATCATAACACATTTTTATTTCGTTTTCATTAGTAGGACTCAGACACAAGGCACTTATCTACCATTACCATTTTCAGCTCAATAGCCACATACAAAGAGCATGGTTTTGATTCGCTATATAACATGATCTAATCGAATCATAATCTAAGTTCCATTACTCGAAAACTTACCTCGGATGTTGTTGAGCGATTTCAACGGCTATTCGATCACTTTTTCCTTTCCCTTATCCAACTTTGATCCTCTAAGCTCTTGAGCTAAATCAAACAATTTGCTTCCCAATCAAACACAATCACATGGCATCCATATATATTTTAGAACCATTCTTAACATACTACTCATTTACAAAACAAAACACTCATATCACAATTATAAAACTACAAGCCGAATATACCTATACTTTCCTCACTTAAACATCAACCCTCAATTCATGTACATTCTTAAATAGAGTAATCCTTACTTGAACTATTAGCCAACTTTATCAAATGAACAATTTTACTTAAAGTGCCATATATATATATCTACATAAGTGCTTAGATACCATGTTTCCAACAATTATTTCCTAGCTTAGTAGCCGAACCAATATTCAATAACAAACTCCTCTTTGATCAAATATATATTCGGCAAGGACATGATAATTTATACTACATCAATTTTAAGCACATAAATTACTCAAACATAATCAAATTCACATTCGGTCTTGGTACATAATAAGGTAGCCGATTCTTTACCCTTAGCACCCAATGCTCACATATGATTTTTTGTATAGTTCAAACACTCATCTACCATCGTTCATCTAAATTTAACATGAAACAACAACCATATATCTCTTCCATTTTCTACCATGGCCGAATGCTCTAGCTACCACACCGTTTCAAATTTTGCCATGGGTTAAGCAAAGAACTTAATGACTAACTCAAAAATGCTAAAAAGAAAATCCAAGAATCATCAATCCACCATCACATGTATCATTACAAAGCTTCACACTTAGCATGCTAATGACATCAACACAAATCCACCTTAGCCGAAACTTAACTCATACAAAACCTATCTTCAAACCATAAAATAGGTAGAATTTAACTAATCATTCAAATGGTGCATAAGTTTTTTTTTTCAAGAATGGCATTGAACTTACCTTCCTCTTGCTATCCACCTTGGCCGAATTTCTTCCCTAAAGATTTTTCTTCCTCCTCTTTCTCTAGTCACGGTAATGGGGGAGTAAGGGTGAGACAACTTTGGTTTCTCCTCCCACTCACCTCATGTTTTATCATTCTTAATTCACTATTTTATTTTCTAAACTAATAATGCTAATAGAAAATTCATATTATCATCAATAACCCATCCATGGCCGGCCACTACTCATTATAATTGGAAATTTGACATCAAATCCATCATTCTTATAACATGCATTAATTGATCCTTATAGATTAACCTGTCACATTTTAAAAGTGTCACACATAAGTCCTATTAGCTGAATTCACATGCAATCGACTAAATCGGAGCTTAAAACTTTCACACATTCATATTCACACATTTTAGACAGTAAATATCATATTCAAATACTTCGGTGATTTGGTTTAGGGGTCCCGAAACCGCTTTCCTACTAGGGTCAATTTAGGGCTGTCACAAGGATGGTTGTCTTTTGTCTATTAATGTCAGTGCAATAAATAAATAGAAACGAGATAAATTGTGAGAGCAGTTATCGAAGCAATAACTTGAAAACAATAAGATAAAATATGATAATGATAAAATTGGATCCCCAACGCGAATATTGAACAGAATACTAAGTGCTCACAGGATATAAAAGGATAGGTCATTGTTGATGCATTAAATTGCAATGAATATCTTACCAAGCTTAACTTCTATATTTAATCAAAGACTTAAACATGCACATTAACCACACCTTCTGATGATGGCAATGGAACACTATTAAGAACAAGTGGATTAAATTCCTCTAATCTTCAAGCAACTTCCGTTGTTTTGCTTGTTAGCTTGAATTGTTGCTATACTTTCCAGTATCAGTAACCGCAATAAAACTTCCATGCTAAAACATTCAAACCCAAAGATTAAATAGTAGAAGCAAGATTGAATAAAATAACATTTAACCCATAAATCATGTATACTTCCATACAAACATAAAATAGAAAGTAATCACCAGCAGTTAGAAAAGAAACATAAAAGAAACAAGTGGAGAGTACTATTCCTATAAAATCTCGACTTGATCTCTCAACTCCCTCTTGTGTCACACTCAAGGTCCTCGTCAAGACCTAATCTACGTCCCTTTCACGTCGGTTCACCTATAGGAAGCTTAAGCCACCATAGCTGAAAGGCTTCAAAAGATAGGTTAAAGAAGATATTCTCCAAAAAAGCCTCTCTTTTTTCTTTTCACTTGAATATTTATATTCTTCCCAAATAGCACAGGCGTCCTTTCATTAGAATCATGCTGCCTCTGTACTTACAAGTTGGCTATACAAGACTGGGTCGCACACACATTTTTGTTCTTATCCAGGTTGCTATCAGGTGCGGTGACAATTCTAGGCGCAATCTAAAAATACTCATGCAGCGACATTGGTACCAAAACATGACAAAATTAAGGATAAATAGGCTAAGATCCATTGAGTTATAAAATGCAATTTACTGGACTGAAAATGCTAAAATATGTGTTAAAGATAACTAAATGGTTACAAATTAACCAATCAGTAGGGAGGAAACATATGTTCTTTCTAGTACTATCAATTGAGCAAGTTTGAATGTTTCAAACTGTGCTATATTTAGCTTGAGGAAAAAAGTGGAGGGGTTTGAATAGCATTTAGGGGAAGCTCAAGCGTTATTTTTCCAGTATGAAAATTAGCTAAGATCACTTGATTGGATCAGCTATAGGGACGATTTTGGGCTACCCAATTGCTTGGTGGTTCAGCCCTCTATAGTTAGCAAACTGGGCCACTTTCTTCTTCAGACTTTATATTAATTTTTGACCCAATTAATGTTGGATAACGTTAAATATAAAGTATGTATAACAATCATTATTCAACCGTCCTTGGCTAGAAAATAATTTAGCCATGCTCTTGATTCACATGATGCAAAAATTACCACAATGGTTTAAGCCTTTTGAGGTGTCTGCTGAGCCAATTTTTACATTTTGTGTAAAACTATAAACGAAATTTGTGAAAATTTATTATAAAAATAATTAAAATTCAATATGTTAATAATTTAAGTCCAGATTAATTATTTTAAAAATAAAGTATGAATTTCGACAAAAATTACTACGGAATTGCATGAATTAGAGCTCAAAAGGTGCTGAGAAAGTCTATATATATATTTTGTTTCCAGATACTAAACATTTATAACCACAAAGCTTACTCAAACTAACTTATAAACAACATCATCATAAGCAAAATAAATTAAGGGCTCGTAGTTCGTCCATTTATAACCTGACATTAGTGTATCCAAGTCTTCTACTAAGATATTGATCGAGCTTTCCGACAATCTACAAGACAAGGAAAAACAACTACATAAGGAATTAGTGCTTAGTAAGCTCGTATAAAGGATACTTAACTTACTGAACATAAATGATTAAACTATTAAAACATTGATTATTTAAAATTATTCATACTTTTCCTTCTAATTTACAACAAACTACAAGGTTGGTAGGTGTATTAAAGAGCATATCCAATCAATTGAACATGAAACATATCAATAGGAAGGTCAATACATAATTCCTCAATCTATTACTCAATTTGTTCTGTTTTCATTTCATATTTATATACCAACATTTTCTATTTCATGTTTCCATAACACATTTCTTTTCCTATACACATCCATTCATTAAAACTTAAATCGTCCATTAAATTAAATGAAGTAACATCAAATATTGGGAAAATATTCATATAACCATTTAATTCCCTAAACACATCACAACATCACGAGTTAACATATTTATAGACATATAAAACATATAATCACACCAATGCATTAATGTTCATTATCAAACTATACTAGTCAAACATTCAACTCGTGTTCATAGTTACGATACATACCTCACCTGAAACATGTTACCTAAATAGCAAATAATCGAAGGATGCCATGGTGTCTTTCAACCATGTTTTTATTTATTCTCGACTTGATGCCATAGTGTCTTTCAACCATGATCTTATTCATTTTCTGTCATGTTCCAATTATGGTCTTATTCATTTTCCATCATGTTGCCATAGTGTCTTTCAACTATGGTCCTATTAATTTACTATCATGTTGTCATAGTGTCTTTCAACCATGGTCCTATTCATTTTTTGTCATGTGCCATAGTGTCTTTCAACTATGGTCTTATTTGTTTGATTCATGATGCCATAGCGTCTTTCAGCTATGGTCTTATTCGATAGGATTGTTATGTCATAATGTCTTTTAGCCATGGTCTCACTCGTTTTTGGTATGGTGCCATAGTGTCTTTCAACTCTGGTCTTATTTATTTTTTGTATAGTACCATAGTGTCTTTCAACTATGGTCTTAATCATTTCCTTCAAGCCAATGAACTCGATTCATATATAGAAAATTAGATATTAAACAATCGAACAACAACTAATTGATTTAATCAAGTTACGAACTTACCTCGACAATAACAATGGCAAAAACGAAGCCGACGACTAATTCAACAAATTAGCTTTTCCTCAATTTAGATCAAAATAATAATATTCATTCAACTAAATCATTCAAATAACTTGATATAATTTATTCAACTTATAACCCTTATCAATGAAAAATTCACAAAATTACCTCCAATATTTTACCTTTTATGCAATTTAGTCCATAAACATGAAACTTGCAATTTAACCACTTCTAATTAAAATTCATACTAGCCAATTTTCCTTTAGTCTTATAACATCCCATATTTTTTCTCATTTCACACAATTTACATTAAAATTTACTATTTCAACAATTTAATCCATAAACATTAAAATCATAAAAAATCACTTAACAAAATACTTATATCTAGCTATTAACTTTAATAATTTATCAACTAAATTGAAAAACACATCAAAATCAGTGATAGAAAGCCCCTAAAATTTTAACAACTCTATAAATTAATCCCTAGGTCGACTAAATTAAGCTAATATGATAACAAAAATATAAAAAATACTAAAAATAGAATAGAAAAATATACCATACAATTGAAATTAAGTTGGTCGAACATCCCCAAAGCTTTAATGGTTGCAACTATGATAGGAAAAAAAAACAAGCAAGAAAATGATGTTGTTTTTCTTTTTAATTCCATTAATGTTACTTTTATTATTTAAACACTTTAAGTTATAAAATTAACATATATTTTATTCATTTCAATGTACCAACCGTCCACCATAATGATTTATGGTCAAATTACATGATAAACCTGTTCCAATTTGTTGTTAAACACAATAAACACATTTAGCTAATAAATACTAACTTTTACATCTTTTATAAATTAGTCATTTTAAATTAAATAAGTATTTAACTGTTAAAAATTCTTAATCAAATTTTAGTATAACCTTAATAATACTCCGTCAATATTTAATAAAATATTTACGGGCTTGATTTATTGAAATGAGGCCTTGGTACCTCCTTTTCTAAAACTACTTGATTTTAGGGATATACCATTTGAACCTACTTTTTTGTTCAAATAATATAAATTATTAAATTAAAATTTATTATAACACTATATTTGACTCATAAATATTAAATAATATTTACAAACTTGCTTGTCGAATTTATAGCCCTAAAACCACTATTTCTGACACCATTGAAAAATGGGTTGTAACCTAGTCATAAAGTCTCCGGTTCTAACCTAGTCATTAGGAAAACAAACGACAATTAGAAAAAATATTTCCAATCCTCGGAAACAATGCCAAAATTTGATGGGTGTTGAAACCACTAAATATAAATTCCTACGAGAAAATAATACTAAATAGTAATATAGAGTAGTAGGATCAATCCCACAAGGATTGGGACTCCTAATTTTTTTATTTTTTTATGACTAGATTTCTAAGTCTAGGCAGCTCTCGTGCCCATGACTTGAATATATGAAGCTGTAAATTAAATAAACAAAGGGGGAATTTAGTTGGTAAAGAAAATAAAATAAACAAATATAAAATAAAATAAAAACAAAATTATGTTTGCAAAATAAAATGAATTAAATTAAATCGGTAAGTTAAATATATTAAAGCGTAGCCTCAGCCTCAATACACTCTGAACATGAACTAATCCTTGAAAAATGGATTTTCCCTTCCAATCAATAAGTTGGTTATAGCGATTAAGAACATCCCAATTGCCAATTCTTTCTTTCATAGTTGATTTTGGTGCGACCTACAAACCAACCCTTACCGATTGTCTAACCGCGATACATATGTTTGTAATTCAAGACCACAACAGCCCTGCGTTCTGAAGAACCCAAATAAAATCAATGGCCTCAACCACATGGGTTGTTTAAATCTAATCATTATCTCCCTTGACAGAATCCAACTGGCCTTTTCCTATCTAGACATACCAATTTGTTAGTGGGAATTTGAATACAACACGATCGACTCAACCTCCCAATTGTATGCCAAACAACTCCAACCTAACGTGCACTTTTTGAATTGAAATTGAATTAAATTTAAGGGATGAATTTGTACTATCCTATATTTTGGAGTGATAGCAAATTTTGTGTTGAAAAGTTATTAGTTCGAGTTCGTATCTCATGATTATTTTGCCAGAGCGATAATGGGGCTAAAGCTAAAAGGAAATTAGTTAAGCATGAGATTAATCATGCTAGTTGGTTTATGAAATGATTTTAAATGAAAATGGTGGAAAGTGGAAAGGGAAAGGGACTTAGGAAGCAATTTAGACAAAATGGTGAAATGGAAAAAAAATGGCAAAATGCATGCACTTTAGCACTAACATGTGAAAGAAAAGAAAGAAAAGAATTTTATTCAATTTCAAAGTGTAACACCCTATACCCTGCCTAGTCGTCAAGCCCAAATATTAGGATGCCACACCACCGTCTCATGTCATATGCAACAAGTAAAAACTCATTCTGAACGAAACGCCTTCCATAATATCATTTATAAAGGCTTTAAGTCAACATACTATTTATTTATCATCATCACATGCTAGACATACATTTAAAAGTCTTATAATCATAGTTAAACATGTATAAGGTCCATTTAGAAAAATCTCAAAACTTACTACGTATGTATTGATACTAAAGGCGAGGTATTAATAATTCTCACAAGCGGTATTGATATCGCTTGGAAAATACGTACCAAGCTTACATTTTGTTTCTTGCTTAAAAACCCCAACCTTGAAAACTATTGGCAGCTCTGTCAAAGTATCGATATTTCTACCCTGAGTATCGATACTTGTGGCAGGGTATCGATAGTAAATTATGTCACTATGTCCTTACACATTTCAAAAACTCAGAGGTATTGAATATTGATACCTCTGCTCTAGACCAGAAAAATAAAACATACTTGAGCATATAAATCATTCCAACATGTACGAATCCATCATGCTAACATAACATCATCAAAACGGTCGTAATAGTAGTCTCAAATATCGAAAATAAGTCTAAGCTATATTCAATGTAATATGAAATGAATTTCATAAACTTAGGAACAAATAATGTATGAAAGCATCCAAAACATCATGGTATATACCAATAAAGCTCTACCACATTGCCTTATCCCCAAAACAGAAAAAAATTAACAATAACACCTATGAAATCATGGAAAAGGACTTGCTTGGATCACCTCTTGGAACCATACTACTCACACCGACACACAACTACTCTGCAAGGGTTTAAAAGGACTGAGAGAGCTTAACAAGCTTAGTGAATGCCTAGAACAAATAGCATGCAAACAATTTATCAAGCATTAATGTTGCGTGTAAATGATATGCAAATGTGCAAGTGTACACGTCGAATTAAGTAACAAAGTAGTAAGTAAGATCGTCTCCACAAGGATCGATTAGGATTAATTTGGTTAAGTTCTCACTATGAACTATATGAATCAGGCTACGAAAAAAGAAACAGAATAACAAATTTGTAAAGGATAGTCATGTATACAATATTAAAATCAGATAACTAACTTAAAATGTTGTGGCAATGTAATGAGACAAAGTTAAGAGAAAAAACACTATTGAATGAAAAGGTTGGAATTACTTGATACATCCTTAAAACACAATAATGTCATGCCAAAGTTATAACCAATTTACTGCTCAGATTCTAGCTACAATAGTTTTGTTCTTTCAAGATTCAGACTTCAAGCTACCATTCCTAAGGCTTTGAATGTTTACAAGCTTCAAGGATGGTACCCAATATATTTTCTTACTCTCTACAGAGCGCAACTCTATGTCTAGAGTGCTACGAATATTCTTTCAAGTACTCACCTGTATCGTTTGATCACAATCCATCTAGTCTAACCTTTTTAGAATTAAATCAAGTTTGTGAACATACCATACATCAATCTATGTCTAGAGATTGCAGGCATGAATTGAAAATAATGCAAATCAAATGAAACAATAGATCTAATAACGATAATGCTTGATCATTAATGGAAAAAAAGATTCATCAAGTAATTCCAACCCGATGAGATTAGCTCATAGGTTGGAGATTAACATCCAAAATGAAGGTATCATTCAACAACATCATTTAACATTTAAAAATCTACAAAAACTAATCAAGGTAATGAAGGAAGAACTTCAAAAAAATTTCGCCAAATCAGCTCTCAACTCCAGTGCTAGAATATTGTGCAATACTTAGGGTTGAATGCTTCGTCCCTTTCCTTGCATCTCTACTTTGTGCTTTAGCTACTATCTTCTCTTCTTTTCTCTAGATTTTTTATGAGAGTTTGTTGGAGAAGAAGAATCACTCCTTAATTCTTGTTTAAATCCCCCATTTTCTTTTTCTTCTCTCTTTCCTCTTTTATAGGGTAAGTCCCCTCTCTCAGAACACACATTTCTCCATCTTTTTTAGGTGGATTTATCTGGTACACATCCAGCTAGCTAAGAGTGACGAGAACTAAGTGCTGGATCAATATTTTCCTGGAATTGCCATGGCATTTATACTCGAAATTTTCCCAACCTTTTGTCATGAAAATACTTCACTCATTCATTGTATTATCCCTAAACTGGGTCTAGTAGTTTCGGGTATATTTTTCATGTTCCGAGTGTGAAACTAGGAATTTACGGTGTTCCTAGTAATTTTTAATTTAATTTAGGAGGTTAATTTGATCTAAAACCGATTAAACAATAATCCAAAAAAATAAAAATATTTTTAAAAATTAATTTTAAAGTAATTAAATAATTATTATTGAAAATAATTAATTTGGGTCGAAAAAAGAATTTTAACATAATTTTTATTGGGAGTTAAATTGAGCTAAATTTAATTATTAATTAAATTGCATTTAATTGTAAAATAAGGGAAAATTTGGAATATTTATTTAACAAATAAACCTTGAGATTCAGAATTTTGGAGTAAAAGGATTAAATGGAAACACAAGGGAAATGTGGGAGTGACCATTGGGCAAATTCCCTAACTTTAAAATTTTGGTGGGTTTTTCAACTTTAAAAAAAATGCATCCAACCTATTTTTCACACCATTTACACCATATTAGAGAGCTATAATTTTTTTTCTTTGCATGATTTTAAAGATCTATCATCAGAGAATAGCTCCAACCATTTTCCTTCTCAAAATACTCTCTTAATTCACCCAAAATTATTCTCAAAAGTAGCAAAAAATATTTTGAAATTTCCCAAGATTCTTTAATCAATATTTTCAATCAAAGGATTTAGAACGAACCAAAGGTAATTATTATTCCTAAACTTGTTTTTATGAATATTAGAAATATTTTTACATGATTGGAGAGTCAACTAGAGGATTTTTTTTATCAATGTCATCTTCTTCAAAAGCTTAAGGTGCTTTAATGGTGGATCTTGAATTTTGAGAATAAATTCACAAATCAATGGATGTTCCAACTCAAAATGGATCTATTAGAATGGTCTTTGTTTTATTTATCAAGATTAAACATGATTTGTTGGTAATTTGAAGAAATCCAAATTTCATCATCTTCTTGAATTAATTTTCCAGATTTTTGTGAAATTAATTTAAATGTGAAATTTGTAACACCCCAAACCCGGCCCAGACGCTATGGCCGAATCTGATATGTTACATTGAAGTGTTTTAGCAAAAACCGTGTTTTCATTGAAAACTCTTCTTAAACAAAAGAAACCTTAATTAACTTAAAAAAAACACACCTTTCAGTTGTGAAAGCCTTGTTTAAAACATTTGATATAAGAAAACTTTATCATTTAAAAATTAAGTTACGGAAACGTAGAAAACATACTATAACTTAAAAATGCCATGTTCAACTTCTCGTAATTACAATGAAAATAGTAATAATCCAAATAATAATAAGAAGGAAGCCTTATTACATTCCAGTCCGAAAAGTACTTAATAAAATAAAGAACTTATATGCTTTTAAAAAAGAAACAAGTCCAAGTTGTCTTGCTAGCTAGCCACCCGGAGTCCCTCCAAACATCGAACCTTCTACTGAGCATCACCTAAAAATAAAAGAAAAGAGGGGGTGAATTTTCACAAACTCAGTGTGTACAACCCTCGACGGAAAACAAGCATTCAAAAAAAAAAAATCATTCATCAATCATGCAATGCAATCCCATCCAAATTATCCATCCGCTACACACCAGCTCCATCCCCCGTCACACCATGTGGAGATATAAATATCGACCTACCTAGCCCACTGACTATGGTAGCCCGGTTGTGGAACTACCTTCATTTACATATTGGGCTTTAAAAGCCGTCGGTGAATCCACAATTGTCAAGCAACCATGCGATCCTCATATACTTCCTCCGTTCCATAATTCCAACCCATATGCAACCTAAGCAGAATATCATATGTATGCATGTCACATCCATAAAACTTACATTCTACACCTAGGGGTATTTTGGTCATTTCGCCCTTTGGGGCATTTCGGTAATTTTCCCTTAATTACGATTTTCACTTACCTTGGCCCATTAACGAGTCTCGTGAGCTAAAATGAATGAACACTATGCACCAGGTAGGATTCCAAAGAAGAGGATGTGAGTCATTAAGACCGCTTAAGTACCAAGCTCTCCCTAGATCCAATCCTAGACATGCATATACCCATTGCCACACCTTAACCCTTTGACTTGTCCATGGTCGTAATTTATTAATTAAGTCTTATGTGGATATCATATACTAGGCCCAAAACCCTTTACAAAGCCCAAACAATTTCACATACCTGTATGTGGCCCATTAAGCCCAATCATATTCATATGGCCCATTGGCCCAAATCACCTATATATGGCCCATTAGGCCCAAATCACATTTATATGGCCCAGTCACATTCATAGTCATGCTCACATACAAGTTCCTATTACATAGCATCAACATTCAGTTTTTTCCTATTATGGGCCCAATAGCCCATCGGGCCCATTTAGCCCATTCTGACCCATATGGCCAAATCACAACCCAAGTCCATGGAATCGCCCATGGGTTTTAGGCAACCTATTAGTCTCCCCCTTATGAGTGTTCGTGCACTCACAAGACTACCGTAGCCAAACTTTTGACTTTTCGGCATTTCGACTTTTGCCGATACATAATGTGTGTGCAGTGTATGTACACACCTGGTAAGCAAGCGTGCTGCGATTCTTTTAGTCACCAACCTACAAACGATATCACCCTTCCATTAATCGCATGCTTAATACATATTCTTACTAAAATCGAAACCTCACCTTAACCTTACCTTGCGCGATCAGCCCTTTCTTAAATCACTAACCACAATCAACTCCTAGATCAAAACCGTAAACACCTAAAGAGTAATTCGGTAGAGAGCTAAGATCCGATGCTAATTCCACTAGATTCGGTCAAGGAGTATTCAGCCCTTGGGAGATTCGGCTTTTTGACTTTTCAAACTTAGTATGGTAAATAACGTTTATTTGGTACAGATTAAGAAGAAGAGTAGAAGATGAAATCGGCTTAGTGAAACAAAGAAAATTGTGTAGAGAAGAATAGAAATCGGCAGGAAGAAAAGAAAGAAAAAAAAGGGCTTTCGGCTTTTTGGATCTTGAAAAGAAAAGGGTTTTCGGCTTTTAGAGAAAGGGGTTTCTGGCAACAAGGTGAAGAAGAATTTCGGCAATAGCCTGGAAACCCTATATTCGGCCCCTATTTATAGCCCTTATAGCTGAATTTTCAATGCCCAATTCCCAATTCAGCTCCATCACTTCTCCCTTCTCATCTCCACGTTTTTCTCCTTGATAACCCTTTGATCTTTTCCTTAATTTTCTCTTCTGAACACTCCCCTTAGAGTCTATCTTCACGCCACTTCCATCCTTCTAGAAGGCCAAAATTAAACTTCTAAAAATACTAAGCTAGGATTCAACCCTTGGATCTCCTTGCTAGCTACTAACGCCACCTCCTTATTCCCTAAGTGGCGTCACTTAGCCACTCCTCCACAAGGCTTTTTGAATCTAATTTTCCCCTATTTTTATTTAAAAGCCCAACTACTTGCAAACCTTGATTCTTTTAATAATTAAACTATAATTTCATTTATTCTTAGGTTCAAACTCAAACCTTAATTAAGACCTACTATAATTATCACATGGCTAAGAACATAAAACACAATTTTTTTCAAAACTGAAAACAAAGAAAGTTCAGGATTTCGGGATTTTTGGGACGTTACAAAATTGATTCTTAGTTTATGTGTAATTGGTTTAGTATTGATGTTTGGAAGTGATTATGAGGGTCGAAGAGGTCGATTTTGTACGAAATCAAATTTTTGACTTGATGTTACAAATCCAGTAAGGTATCTTTGTGAGAGAATTTTGATTAGTATAGTAAATTAAAATTTGTGTTTATTATAGCATTGGAAATGTGGTAATGTCTACTTTACCTCTGTTGAAACTCCAAATCTTGAAGAGGGCCGAGATAACCAGAATTGAAGCTTAAAATTGCCTAGTTGATCACTAGTTGTGATAGAATAAAAATGTGTGGTAAGTGTTTCCAAGGGTGATTTGGTAAATTAACCCTCAATTATGTTTATTTAGTACCTTAATTAATGATTAAATTTAATTAATTATGGATGAATGGTTGATTTTGCAAGATTGGTATTAAATGTGCAAAAAATTGAATTTGTATTGAAAAAAAAGGGTAAGTGAGTTTTTGGGTAATTTTAAGGATAATTTTAAGCATGTGTACTAGAATTTTTTATCATGATATGTTGATATTTCAATTGGTAATTGATTATGGAAAATTGGCAAATGAATTGCCTGATTTAATTGGATATTAGATGTTATGTTATAAGTTACACATAAGCATCTTGTCACATTAAATTGAACACACTAATGATTGATTTGTATGCTATGTTTGATTGAATATATTGGCACTAGGCATGGTCGATCCATTGGATATAGTTGGCATGCCATAGGATTTGTGGGTACTCACCATTGTTTGTGACATTTTGAGCATATGGCTTTAGGTGGACTGAGTTTTTGGAGTAGATAAGGGAGTGTTGAGCATGAGTCTCCATTCAATGGGTTATTTGAGGCACTATACGGGAGCATGTGCTTTGGCCTGCTCAACTTGGTGGACTATATTTGATATTTGTGAGAGTTCAAAGATCTATTTATCGGATGTATGATCATCCGATTAATTCATGAAAAGTCTATGCCAATGTATTCATGTGTGATTGTTGCTATATCAATTGATGATTGAAAGCCATGAATGATTGATTTTTGGTATTTAAAATGCTTATGGAAATTAAATTTATATGTTTAATTATTTTTGGCTGACAATTGGTGAATGATTGGTTATGAATTAAGCATGAATTGGATGTTAATTTACTTGTTATTTTTATTAACATTCACTGAGCTTTTTAAAGCTCACACCCACACATTCATGTAGATAATTGTAGGGATTCAGGAGCTGAGGAGCTGAGCAAGAGAGTTCCATGAGATTTAGGCTTGGTAGAGACTATTATAAATATTAGAGACTGTACTCGGGCATTGTAGAACTCCTAGGAACTAGTTGGTTTTGGTTGTAATTGGACTTTGGACTTTGGACATTTATTTTGGAGGGTTTTATAATAATTTTGAAGCATTTTGAGTTTAATTATTGATTGAATTATGGTGTATTATTGCTTGATAACAGGATGATTGAAGCATGAAATTTATACTAACTATGGTTAAAATGAAGCTTCCATAGAGTGATTTATTAGCGACTAATGTACGTCATTTGTTTGATTTATTTGGTGTTTGTTATGCATGAAATTGATTGCCTAATTCTATTTAATTAAGGCTTAATTGATGTCTATATATTCAATTAAAGGTGTATGTATATATATGTTAATTAATCGTAGTTAAATTGGGTTTAACTGGTTATTAAAATATGCATAATCGAGTTTTAAAATGGGTTTTTCACAAAGGCGTGTGCCTGTCCACGCGGGCGTGTGAGTGGTTGCACACGGGTGTGTAGGTAGATGACACGGGCGTGTGGAAACTGGAACTATCATACACGGGTTTGTGGAGTTTCTACATGGGCGTGTGCGATCTACCAAAAAGTTTTTCACGACACAAACACGGGCATTTGATGACACACGATTAGGGGGACATGACCGTGTGGGTTTATGGGGTTTGAATTTTTGTTTTTTTTTAAATTGGTATTCTAATTTGTTTAAGTTACGATTTAGTCTTAAAAATTTATTAGTCTAATCAGAGCCCTAAATGATAAGGTAACTTGGTAATAAATAATGGGTAAAATTTGTTAGAAACGCACTTAATTTATAACTTGAAATTGGTCCTGATAGTTTTTACTTATTATAATTTAGTCTATAATAGTAAAACTTGAATTAGACATAGCAAAAGAACTTAATTTAAGCTGAAATTTTTAGGCTTGCATAATTTTGACTAAAAGAAGGTCGATAAACATTTAGATCTAAAATCGAGTTAGTTTTACGATAGGTGGTACAATGACGAAAAGGCCCCTAGGTTAAATTACCTAGGAAAAGTTTAAAATTGGCTTATAATTTGCTTACGCATTAATAGATAACTGATATTAAGATAAGATTGAGTGTTATATAGTTAGGGTGTATCTTGGGTGGTTGTTAGCCGAAGAGTCACTTAGGTGGCCAATATAACTCTTCGAATTGGGGCATGTTCGTCCCGGTCAGGTTTGGGGTGTCACATTCATATCTCTTCTTCCTTCCTACACTTGATACAAACACACACAATTCCTTTCCTTCCACCAACAAAAGTAACATATAGTAATATTGAAAGCACAGTCCTAGATTAATGATGCAATGTTATAAAAATATCCTAAAAATGCAAATATACCCATTTAAGTACAGACAATTAGTCAAGTTTAGAGGCCTGCAATATAACTCTTTTTAAGAGTTATCATACCTCCAAACCCGAGTTATTATTTGTCTTCAAGCAAAATATGTATGAATGCATGTATACATGAATGCAAGAATTTCCATAACACATAATTACCTCTTGCACTGTTAGACTATATGAAGCATACTTGTTTTACCTCTATTCTTAGCTATCTTCAGTTTTCGAGAATTGGTTCTAGTTTCATAAGCTTATTTAGCAAAGTAAGTGCAAAACATATTTCCCTAAAAATAAAACTTCATAATTGCTCAAACAATTTCGATTACAGCAAGTACCTCCTAATGTACTTAGTTTATCTTTCATCTAAACTCAGTTTCTTTTTTCTTTTTTTAGTCAAGATAGCTCTTCATACTCAATTACAAATATTTTTACTAGGGAATTCATCTTGTCACATAGTTTTTACTTGACAATTTCAATGGACCATGCACTAAATTACCAAGTATTCCATCATGTCACAATTTGAACGAAATGCACTCATGAAGTTAAGGCTTTCAACTTCGAAGATGGATGGAGCAGACAACCACCTTCTTAGGTACTCAGCCTAGGACTACATTAGATTGTTTGTAAACTATTTATATTGAAATACTCTTACTTAAACTTACTTTTCTAATCAACAATATAATGGAGCAAACAAAATGTTGGTGACCTACTTGGCAATTTCAAGCATTGGAGTAAATTATGGCATTTACTTATATATATTTTTATTGAGAATTACCAATATCTTGAACTTAGCCTCAAGAATTTCTAGTTTATTAAAAGAAACCTACTATAGACTAATTGCAATTGAAAATAGGGCATTCTATTTTTTAGAGGTAAAATTTTAAGCAATTGTTATAAGCTAAACTCACCTAATTTATCGTCACAAATTTCTAGGTATGCCAAAGAATTAAATTGCGCATCGAACATCATTGGAAAAAATATACTCATCACAGTCTAATAGTTTTCTGGCATTTATGTGTCATGGAAAAATGAACAAATATTAAAACAACAATTTAATGCATAAGACATGCCTAAACCTAAGGAATGTATTGTCCTCAATGCATGAACAGACAAAAAAAAATTAATGCAAAGACATATAGAAAGAAAATGTAAAGACAATAGTTATGAATGCATGATGAAATGAAATTGAAAATGAAAGCTTGGAAAGAAAGAGTTGTTGCCTCAGTTTGGGCGAGTGGTTTTACAAGCAACATGCTTGTAACGCTACTTTTGTTTCAAAGAATTATTGGCACCTTGTTCTCCTCATCATATGATTTGGTGAGATCATCAATCAAGTTATTAATCTCACTATCTTATTTTGATATTGATGCAGTCGATGGAGGTGGGGTAAGTATAGTAGCTAGTTCAGTTGGTGCAGAAATTAGGTTTCTTTCTTCTGCTTTCTGGTCAAACTCAATGTTCATAGATTTTGTTTTCTCTTCCTCTCCCTCTAGTCCTATTTGGTCCTTCTCTTTAGTGGCAGTTCGTGTGGTGGTAGGTTCGGTTGCATCAGCTTCGGCTTTATCCTCTTCAACTTTCTCTGCATCAGATAGCAGCAGTTCCTTAGGGAAGTTGGGAACCTCATGCATAAGTTTTGTAGAATTCTTTTGACGAGACTTCTTTATAGTAGCGTCCCTCTTCTTTACATAGCCCCAAAAAAGAGACATCTTATCTTCTACTCTGCCTAAGTTTGTGGCAATCCATAATTGCTACTTTTCAAACATACTGAACTACTTGTGCAACTTCTCAAAGGAATTTAGTACAAGTTGCCCAAAAGCATTGTATGAAGTTGAAGGAGTTTTTGGGGCACAAGTGGGAGTGGAGGATGTGGATGCAGAACCAGGGGGTGGATAACATGCCATTTCTTCCCCTGTAAATCTCATATCAATTTGTTTTGTGATGGCCCCTTTGTTAGAATAGTATCTTCATTGGCTTGGAGAGGAACATTAACACGTTGGCACATTACAGTGATAAGAGACAGAAAGTTGAGGCTTCCAGTGTTCTTCTGGGCGTAGTGGTGGATTTCTTTGAATATAATTTTTCCTTCATTTACTTTCCTTCGAAGGGTTGAGGCGGGATTTAAAGAAATGGTACCATACTCGATAGTTCAGTTTCAAAGAGGTTTTTTCCATGGTGTAGTAGTCTTGGCATGACACCTTCCATTTGGTTTCTTTAAAACTTGAATTAGACCAACTGTGGTGATTGTAGCAACAAACTAGGTGTGTTCATCTTACTTGTCAGGCAATGCATACTGGGTATTAATGGAGTATTCCTCAAAAAGCACTAAAGCTCCCCTTACATAGATAAAAGCGTTGCTGGGAGATGTCAAGTGTGCGTAAAACTCTTTGACAATCTTTGTTAAAACATCATCAAGATGGACAAAAAAAACCTGCCATCCATGTTTTTCAATGATGGATGTTATAGACTTATCATACCCCATGAAAGGTTAATCTTTAAAAATGAATCCTTTTTAAAGACAGAATAATCGCTTGGGGATATTATGGGCGTATCTTTCTTATGTTGCTTAGTTGAAAAAGGTTTCAAAGGTTCTTGGGGCAGCAGTAGCCTGTAGAGGAGGAACACGGTGAGCCATTCAAAACAAGTTGGAGTAACTGTAAAAAGAAAAAGGTAACAACTTTGTAGTTATGGAAAAAAAAGAAAATGTTGAAGAATAAGAAAACTGATAATAGTTGTGAAAGAAGATGAAATGATTAGGGTAAAAGAAAGAGAAAAATCAGGCCGTGATGTGGGTGATAAGAAGGCTAAAATTATGGCCTGACATGGTAAAAGAAAGTTTAGGCAGGAAGATAAAAATTTTATTAAGGGTAAATAAAGTAAAATTGGAAAGTATTGCTAATGGGCGAACTACTAATCTACCAAGCCCAATTCTTAGTATACCTGCAAAGGAAAAATAAATAAAAAATTAATTATCCTAATCAAATCAAGAAAAAGAAACAAATAAAGAAAAAAACAAATAGAAAAAAAAACTCATGCAAATGTGGGAACTTAAGTATTTCGAAGAGCAATGGAATGTTTATCTCGAGTTATAAGGACACCTTAAAAATGCTTGAAATGTGACTTTAAACTTAAGGCTAGTCTTGCCATCTTTGACTTTTACAGGTCCATGAGGGTAGACATGCACTATCTCAAATAGGCAGACCAACGAGACTTCAATTTTCCCAGAAACACTTACAGCCTAGAATTGAACAATAGCACCTGTTCTCTAGGTTCAAATTGCTATGGCAAAATCTTCTTATCATGCCATCACTTTGTCCTTTCTTTATATAGTTTAACATTCTCATAAGCCTAAGATCCAGCTCATTCAGCTCCAATAGTTTGTTAGTCATTTAGGCAGTAGCAACTAATTTGCAATCAAAGTTGGGGCCTTCATCACTAAAAAGTGCCCGAGGTGTACCAAACCTAGTGAACATATTCTTATGCAAAAACTTTAGTACCAATCTTTCATCATTGGTAGGGAGAGCAACAGCTTCTACTTCTAAAATATTTTACAGCGGCATTTCATGCCTCAATGAAAGGTTCTTAGTTCGTTGACAATGATCGCAAGCTTGAAAAAATTCATGTGCACCTTTAAAAATGCTTGGCCAATAAAAGCCAGATTGGAGAACCTTTGCAGTAGTTCGCATTCCCCCAAAGTGACTTCCATACGGTGCAGAATGACAATGGTGCAAAATACTTTGAATCTCATCATCCAAAACACACCTCCTAACTATTTGATGTACATAATGTTTGAATAAAAATGGCTCGTCTCAATAATATTTTCTGGCATCATGGACAAATTTCCTTTGTCTCTGACCGTTGAGCTCAGGTGGTAGTAACACACTTTCTAAGAAATTAACAATATCAACATACCAAGGTAATGTCATGGCAACCAGCAGTTGCACAGCAGGGAAATGCTTCTTAATGAGTTGAACAGTGCCATCTTCATTTCCTGCTTCAAGTCTCAATAAGTGATCAGCCACTTGATTCTCGGTTCCCTTTTTATCTCGAATTTCAGATCAAAGCCTTGCAGCAATAAGATCCACCGAATTAATCTTTTCTTGGCATCTTTCTTGGTCACCAATACTTAATTGTAAAATGGTTCGTATAAATTGTAACTTTGGTACCAACTAAATAAGATCTGAATTTGTCAAATGCAAATACCACAACAATCCCTTTAACCATAGTACGTGGCGGTAATTTCTCAATAACCTTAATTTTTGCTTTGTCTACAGCAATCCTTTGATGTGAAATTTTATTACCCAGAACAATGTCTTCACATACCATGAAATGGCATTTCTCCCAATTCAAAACAAGGTTAGTTTCTTCATATCGATAAAGAATTAGCTCCAAGTTCTTCAAAAAACCTTCAAAAGTATCGCCAAACACATAGAAGTCTTCCATGAAAAGCTCTAAGAATTTCTCCACCATATTCAAAAATATTGCCATCACACAACTATAAAATGTTGATGGGGCATTGCACTACCCAAATGGCATTCGTTTGAAAGCAAAGGATCCATATAAACATGTGAATGTGGTTTTTTCTTGATCAGTTGGAGTTATGGAAATCTGGTTACACCCTGAATAAGCATCCAAGAAGCAATAGAAGGCTTTCCCCACTAGTTTATCTAACATTTGATCAATTAACGACAAAAGGAAATGGTCCTTTTGAGCTTCTTTGTTAAGCTTACAATAGTCCATGCGTGCTCTCCATCTTGTGATAGTACGAGTTAGGATGAATTCATTGTTGTCATCACTAACTATGATGAAAAGATATGCGTGTGAAATGATATGCAAATGTGTAGGTGTACACGTCGAATCAAGTAATAAAGTAGTAAGTAAGATTGTCCCCACAAGGATCGGTTAGGATTAATTTGGTTAAATTATCATTATGAAATATATGATTCAGGCTATGGAAAAAGAAACAAAATAAAAAATTTGTAATGGATAATCATGTATCTAATATTAAAATTAGATAACTAACTTAAAATGATGTGGCAATGTAACGAGACAAAGTTGAGAGGAAAAACACAATTGAATGGGAAGATTGGAATTACTAAGATTACATCCTTAAAACACAATAATGCCATGGCAAAGTTGTAACCAATCTATTGTTTAGATTCTACCTGTAGTAGTCTACTTCTTACGAGAGGCAGACTTCAAGCTACCATTCCCAAGGCTTTGTATGTCTACAAGCTTCAAGGATGGTATGAATATTCTTTCGAGTGCTCGCCTATATCATTCGATCATAATCCAACTAGTCTAACCTTTTAGAATTAAATCAATTTTGTGAACATACCATACATCCATCTATGTCTAGAGATTGCAGGCATGCATTCAAAATAATACAAATCAAATTGAACAATAGATTTAATCACGATAATGCTTGATCATTAATGGAAATAAAGATTCATCAAGTAATTCCAATCCGATGAGATTAGCTCATGGGTTGGACATTAACATCCAAAATCAAGGTATCATTCAATAACATCATTTTACAGTTAAAAATCCAAGAAATTAAGCAAGATAATGAGGGAAGAACTTTAGAAAGCTTTCGCCACATCAACTCCCAACTCCAGTGGTGTAATATTGTGCAAGACCCAGGGTTAATGCTTCATCCCCTTCCTTGTGTCTTTGCTCTGTGCTTTAGCTGCTACCCTCTATTCTTTTCTCCAGATTTTTCACGAGAGTTTGTTAAATAAGAAGAACCACTCCTCAATTCTCATGTAAATTCCCCTCATTTTCTTTTTCTTCTCTCTTTCTTCTTTTATAGGGTAGGTCCCCTCTTTCAGTACACAATTTTCTCCCTTTATTTTTTCAGGTGGATTTATCTGATACATGTCTAAATGGCTAAGAGTGATGAGGACTGAGTGCTATGTCATCATCTTCTTGGAATTTCCATGCCATTTATGCTGGCAATTTGTCCAACCTTTTGCCATGGCAATACTTCACTCATTCATTTCTCTTTTTCCTTTCTACACTTGCTACAAACACAAACAATTCCTTTCCTTCCACCAATAAAAGTAATATATAGTAATATTGAAAGCACAGTCCAAGCTTCATGATGCGATGTTTTAAAAATATCCTGAAAATGAATATATACCCACTTAAGTACTGACAATTTATCAAGTTTAGATACCTGCAATATAACTCTTTCCAAGAGTTATCAATTAATAAAATAACCAAATAGCACAACCTCAACAATTCCAACTTTAGTGCATAATATATTTACTCGTGCATTATTTTCTAGTTCTTTTACATGGTAAACATATTCACTTTTAAGCATATATCACATTACACATATAATCACTTAACATACAAGCATATATCACAATACTTAAATAATCACATAACATTTAAGCATATATCAAAATACTCGTATAATCTCATAACATTCAAGCATATATCACAATACTCAAAAGCATCTTTATTGATAAAGTACATAATGGTCACATGTCATAGAAACACATATCAAAGTTCACACATATTCATGATTTAAGATAATTTGGCACTTGATCTATGAAACATAAAGTGAGCTTTATCATCACTCATCGGATGCACAAATCTCCAACACACCACATAGACTTATTATGTCAAACATGTCCCTAAAGTGAAGCATAAAGCTAGCACCCTCATTATTTCCCCTCACATGTCCTGTTGAATGGAGCTTAGCTCACATTCTCTTATCTCTCCAAACATGTCCCAGGGCCTCAACACCCAAATAATTGTACATATAGGTGAGTACTCACAATCCTATGGCATGCCAACTATATCCAATGGTCTCAAAGATCACAAGGCCGAAATATCAGTTATTAACAGAAACATATTACTTATTGTTCACTGTACTTATTCAATGCAAATATCACATTATAACACAATATTATCACTGTCATCTAGCATGTACAACATGCTAACATTTGCACTTTTTCAACAGTTATCTATAAACTAAAAAATATATAGGATTTTCCTATGTAATTTATCACCTTTTTACTTAAATTTGTTGTTAATACTAAGTAATTGTTTAATAAATTAATGAAATATGTGAAAATATGAAACTAGGACATAGAAATTATTAAAATGTGATTTTATGCTTTATTATATAGTTTTCATGCATAAAATGGCTTATTTTATATTGATTTAAGCATATTATATTTTTAAGACATAAAATGGGCCATTCACAATTAAATTAAATAATAAAATATAAAATTATATTTAATAATTCATTTTAAAATATTTCATTAATAATATAGGTTTTAATTAATTATTTAAATTGGTTAAATTTTATTCTTTGGTCCTTTAACTTATTAATTTATTTTGGGCAGGTCTGATAACTTTGTTGCATTACAAAACCCTCCAAATTGGAGACCAAGTCAATCCAATTTTCGGCTACACTTGGCTGTCCACATAAACCACTTTTTAGTTAAATTGTACAAGGTCCTTGCAATGTTGAAGAAATTAGAGATTTGCCTGAAGATTTCAACTTGACCGAGTCTCAGTCCTGAGTTGTTGTGGCACTTAAATTGAGGAAAAATCAAGAAAAAATCAGCTCAATTTCCTCAATTCATGGCTGGCCACCCCTTGAAGATGCTTGAAGAGATGGAACCTCCAATATTTAGCAAAGTATCCCCCTCTCCTCACCTATTAATAAGACCCCCTCGTTCCTTCATCAATCATCCCTCATTATTCATCATTCTCTCTTCTCTCCAAACTCTCTTAGCCTTTTCCATTCCCCACACCTAGCATCATCTCTTCATAGAGATTTTAGTAATTAAATTCTCTTAAAGAGCCCTTGGTTAGCCACCTTGGAGAGCCATCAGCAAAGGAGCAAGCAAAGAAGCGAATGAGCCTAGTTAGTCAGAGTCTTAGGTGACAGCCACTTTGATTTGGGTTTAATATTTCCTTTCTTTAATTTAATGTAAAAATGTTTGCTATGTGTTCTTTGTTCTTGTTTACAACAATGTTAGCTTAATTTTATTTAAGCTAGGATGATTGCTTTGATTAAATAATATTTATTTGATTCATGCTTATAATGTTTGTGCCTCACTCGATCATATTTTCAATTAATATCAAGTATGAAATTCGTTCATACATGATTGAAATGCACCTGAATTAGCTGAGCAATCCTAACCAAACGATGGCTAATGGACCCATAATTGAAATGTGCATGCTCAATTTAGATCCTAACCCAATTAAATTGTAAGTTGCATAACAACTCTAACCAAGCTCTGTTATCTGCATAGTTTTTAGACTTGTGTGATTAAACTGTTTCGAACCTCACACGTCTCTGTTACCTCACACGAATACTAAGAAACCCTTAGTAAATAAGGATTAGTAAAATGCGTATTTACTAAGTAAAGGATTCCAAAAGGACCTAAGTGGTTTCCAAACTCATGAAAGATCGAGTTGCCATGGAATGTTTTTTTGAATGTTATTAAGCACGTTGAAAATAAGTTGTTTTAATTAAAGTAATTGTCTTAGTTTATTTATGTTATAATTGTTGCAAATTGTGTTTAATTTTGCTAAAATCTATCTCATTCATATAGTTTGCATGTAACGCCCCGTACCCGAGACCGTTGCTGGAGTCGAACACGAGGTGTTAACGGACTTAATTCATTTCTTAAACAGCTCATACAATTCATTTTAAAATTTCCAGACAAGCTGGCTAACTGCATCACAGTCGTTTTAAAAATCATATCTCGAGTTCCAAAACTCAAAATTCAATTCCGTAAATTTTTCCTGAAACTAGACTCATACATCTATCTACTAATTATTTTTTCAGAATTTTTGGTCGAGCCAATTAGTACAGTTTATTAGTTAAAGTCTCCCCTATTTCAGGGTTCGACTACTCTGACCTCTGTGTATTACAAATCAGATATCTCCCTGTACAGAGCTTCAATGACTATGCCGTTTGTCTATAATAAAACTAGACTCAATACTGAATCTGTACATATAAATTGTGACTTATAATTATCTTTGTAAAATTTATGGTGAATTTCCAAAGTCATAACAGGGGATCCAGAAATCGCTCTAGCCCTGTTTCACAAAAAATTAAACATCTCATAAAATATAGCTTATATATCTGTTTTGCTTCTTCCATATGAAAATAGACTCATCAGGCTTCGATTCCATAACTTATTCATTATTTAATTCCATTTCTACTATCTTTAGTAATTTTTCAAATTCACGTCACTACTGCTGTCTGAATCTATTTTGTGGTAAATTTTACCTATTTCATGGTTTCCACGGATTAGCTAGCAATTTGACATACATAGCACCAAATATGATCATGATTAGCCATTCCAATGGCTAATCATTACCAAGCATTTCCATACCACTCAATAACCATATCATAAGACCATATATACAAAATGATTATAATGCTATACTCAAAATATACAAGCCATTTTCGCATGGCTATACGAATATACATTACCAAAAGATACTTAATTAACAACAAAGGTCAGTCCTATACATGCCATTATCAAAGTTCAACTAAAAGAGTACCAAAAAGGGGCTTAGATAGTGTGTATGACTTCGACTTTGAGATCCCTGAAAACCGTAGCTGATGAACAAAATCTACAAAACATAGAATTAAGACAACAAAGTAAGCATTAACATGCTTAGTAAGTTTTAAGCATTTCATTTAAAATCAAACATTAAGTATCGCTAAGTTCATAATTAAACTGTAAATCATTTGACTGGTTGAACACAAGCGTACTAGTTATAAGGTTGATTGGCCTAATACATACATGTATACTCACAAGGCTTTTAGCACATACTTTACCGTACTATTTAGCTCATACAATTAAATTTAGACATATACTTCCTTATAACAATGAACATCATCCAAATAGACCATTCTCTTATTCGTAGATACAGTACTCATCCACACACATACATATATATATACAAACTGATAAATACATATGTATATATATATCTAATTATCATTCTTTAAATTAATGGTTTGTTTCAAAAACATCAATCGACATATGAGTACGTAGTACGTACCTGGCTATCTTAGTGTATCATACCAAATCAATAGTGGTTTTCTTGAATATTCAAATTCACGATTTTACTCAAATCACCGGCATTAAGCCTGCTAGGTTTAAAACCCGAGTCCGATCACTAGCACAAAGCCTTCGGGACTATTAGCCCGGATATAATTCCAGCACATACCCGGCGAACCCGAAGTTCGAATATGATTCCTGCATATAGCCTACGGACCTTAAGTCCGGATATAATCACCATATATCATGTATATATATTCATATTTTACCACATCTCATTCTACATATCACAACAGTAGTCATTTCCACATTCAAAATAAGCTTCATACGAGTACTATTGTTAATATTACGGTTCAAACATCATAGAAAATTCTCACATACTCCTTCTATCATTCAACTTATCCTATAATGATCAATCATCTATGAATCATATAAATAAGTTATTAATCATACACTTTATTCAAATAAGACTAACAGATCCACCTTTACACTTATCCAAGTATCATCAATCATTTACTAAAGGTGATTACTCAAAACTTACCTCGGTGTTTTGAACAGTTGTGGATAATTTACTCGGCTGCTTTCTCCTTTCCCCTATCTGATTGAGACCCCTTTTGCTCTTGAGCTTAATTTAGAACAAATAAATTTATTTAAATTACTTACTCGACTTTACTTTTTAGTAGTCACAATAGACAATCATATAAACTTCAATACATATACATAATGCATGCTTTGAATATTATAATTAATTTTAATTTTTTTTTGGGTTATATTATTACCAACCAAAGACCAAATATGCCTATCACATAATTAAGTTATTTAACACCTAACTCACATAGCCAAAGTATATATATAATCTTAAGGTCCAAATATGAATACCCCCAAAGTTCTCATGACTTAACCCTTAACCACATTTTGTCGGAAATTCTTTGAATTTCTAATAGCATACACATATATAACCAATTTGGAGACTCTATTAACCAAACATACATCCGGCAATAGCCACAACAACTTTACAAGTCTAATTAGAAAAATTTTTCATCATTTTAGCTTCGTCTATTAACTCCCAAAGACCGAATGCACAATTATACAAATGATAAAAATTAATGTTAAATGTCATCAATAAATAAAGCCATACACACACAGCTTATAAGCAAATTTCATCCTTACATAGCCTATAGTTCTCTCGGCCACTCATTCCACAACCTAACAAAACTTCAATTCGAAATCATTAGCCGAATATCAATTGACTTAAGCTACCTTTAAACTTTTACTTATCACCTCATACCAAACTATCAAAATGAACTAATTATAATTATATAAGTACTACCAAAACCGAAACCTATGCATAATATTATTTCTTATGCCCAAACCAAAGACCACATTCGGCAACTTTCATCCACCATTCTACCAAGCACAACCGATTACCCATTCTCTTCTTAAATCTAAATTCGGCACCTCCAAACAAAATAAGTTAAAATTTTCAACTTTTATGCTAACATAACCAGCAACTTAACACATCCACATAACTAACATGCTAATAGCATCAAGGCATCAACTAAAATTTTTAAGCTTCTTAGCCGAATCCTAACTCTCCAACAACCCCAAATCCAACCATGAGAAAGATAGAATTTAGACTAATCATCCAAAGGATGTATAAACTTCCAAAAGTGACATTGAACATACCTTAATCTAGAGAACCACCTTGGCCGAATTTTTCTTCTTCTTCTTCCTCTAGTTACGGCAATGGAGGAGCAACATAAGCTAACTTTGGTTTCTCCTCCCACTAACCACTATTATTTTATTATCCATATTCTTTATTTTATTTTATTTTATTTTTAACACAAAATATTAACATAAAATATTTATAATATGTTTTAATCCATAACATGGCCGGCCACTATCTAAAATTTGGCTAATTTGACATGCAAGTACAAGCATTTTCTAACATGCATTAATAGACCACTTTAACATTTGCCTAGCACATGTCTAAATTTTCTCATACAATCCTATTTAATAAATTTCACATACTATATACAAAATTTAAGCATGAAATTTTCACACATGCATATTCATATATAATAAGCATCAAATATGACTGTTAATTATTTTTTTATGACTCGGTTTCGTGGTCCCAAAACCACTTTCCGACTAAGGTCAATTTAGGGCTGTCACAACTCTGCCCCACATAAGGAATTTTCGTCCCCGAAAATCTTACCAGTGAATAAGTTAGGATATAGATCCTTCAAAGTGTCTTCAAGTTCCCAAGTAGCTTCTTCAACCCCGTGCTTAAACCACAACACCTTCACTAAAGATATTTTCTTATTTCGTAGTTCTTTTACTTCACGTGCCAAAATAAGGACCGGTTATTCTTCGTAACTCAAATCAGATTGAATCTCAACCTCTGATGAATTAATTATGTCCGATGGATCGGATCTATAACGTCGAAGCATCGAAACATGAAAAACATTGTGAATCTTTTCAAGTTCAGGGGGTAATATCAATCTGTATGCGACTGGCCCAATTCGTTCGGATATTTCATATGGCCCGATGAACCTCGGACTCAATTTGCCTTTACGGCCAAATCTAAGCACCTTTTTCCAAGGTGAAACTTTAAGAAACACTTTGTCTCCGACCTGATATTCAATGTCTTTTCGTTTTGAATTCACATACGACTTTTGACGATCTGAAGCTGCTTTCAGACTTTCACGGATTACCTTTACTTTCTGCTCAGCATCTTTAATCAAATCAACCCCGAAGATTTTACTTTCACTAAGCTCGGTCCAAAACAACGGTGTACGGCATTTACGATCGTACAAAGCCTCGTAAGGTGCCATCTTAATGCTTGATTGAAAACTATTGTTCTAAGCGAATTCAATCAAAGGTAAATACCGCTCCCATGAGCCACTAAACTCAAGAATGCAACATCTCAACATATCCTCGAGTATCTGAATTATTCGCTCGAATTGACCATCAGTCTGGGGATGGAAAGCGATGCTAAAATGCAACTTGGTACCCAAAGCTTCTTGCAATTTCTTCCAAAATCGCGAGGTGAATCTCGGATCTCTATCCGACACAATAGAAATAGGTACCCCGTATAATCTTACAATCTGAGAAACATACAATTTAGCTAGTTTATCTAGTGAATAATCGGTACGTATGGGAATAAAATGAGTCGACTTAGTCAGTCTATCAACAACAACCCAAATCGCATCTTTCTTACTTGCCGACAATGGCAACCCAGATACAAAATCCATCGTGATTCGATCCCATTTCCATTCAGGTATCATGATAGCATATTTTGAGGACATCAATATTCTGAAGCAGTTACACATCAATATTCCATTGGTGGAGGCTTTAGAACAAATGACGAATTATGTGAAGTTTATGAAGGATATACTATCCAAGAAGAAACGACTGAGTGAGTATGAGACTGTGGCCTTGAAAAAGGAGTGCAGTGCATTCCTGCAGAACAAACTGCCACCGAAATTGAAAAGCCCAAGAAGCTTTATTATACCTTGTAACGTTGGTGAATCTTACTGTGGTAAAGCTTTGTGTGATTTAGGAGTGAGTATCAACTTGATGCCTAAGTCTATTTTCAAGATGCTAAGGATAGGAGAAGTAAGACCTACAACTGTGACACATCAGCTAGCGGATCGATCTTTAGCATATCTCGAAGGAAAGATCAAGGATGTTTTGGTAAGAGTCAATAAATTTATTTTTCCTACTGATTTTATTATCTTAGATTTTGAAGCAGATAAGGATGTACCGATCATCCTACTAACCAAGCTCAGTTATCTACATAGTTTTTAGATTTGTGTGATTAAACTATTTCAAACCTAACACGTCCCTGTTACCTCACATGAATACTAAGAAACCCTTAGTAATTAAAGATCATTGAAATGCGTATTTACTAAGTAAAGGATTCTGAAAGGACCTAATATGGTTTCCAAACTCTGAAGGATCGAGTTGCCATGGAATGTTTTTCCAAATGTTATTAAGCATGTTGATAATAAGTTGAGTTTAATTAAAGTAATTGTCCTAGTTTATTTATGTTATAATTGTTGTAAATTGTGTTTAATTTTGCTAAAATCTATCTTATTCATTTAGTTTGCATACTTAGGATAATTTGCATTAGGGATCATTGCATTTAGTTTAATATATTTTAATCATCACTTCTCAACTATATTGTGTTTTTATTTACCAAATTGTTAATATAATTTTACAAATTAGGCGACTTAGCACAAATACAATCCTTGTGGAGATGATAACTCGATACTTACTTATTACTTGATAACGACTATGTACACTTGCACCGACCTACGTGTTACATTATCATAAACACATCTCACATGTTATAACATCTAATCTCAATTCAAATATTCACATACACATAAGCAAACTATTCACAATATAACATAGATATGAGAAAGCTTACACTTGGAATTTAGAGTAGGGTTTAAGGCTACTACTAAATTCCTAAATAACACATTCAATCATGTCCATAAGTAGTTATTCCAAACACTCACCAATACGCTTCCTCCAAAAAGCCAAGCGCTCAAACTAGCCTTTCCTAGATTGTAGATGGTCCTAGTGAATCCTGAACTTCAACACAATAAATTCACACAATAATACATTCAAAAATCAGCTTATGGCTCACCACAAGCAATAAAAAACATAAGCCTAAACAATGTTCCCATCTAACCAAAACTTATAACATAGAAAACTTTAAATTCAAATATCTCAGTCTATGCTATATCCTTTTGCCTAAAACAAATTTCGTTCTTCTTATAATACACCTACGACTAATTCATAACCTTTAAACTATAATAAAATACTCAATTCATGGTATCGACTTTTTTGACATGTTTTATGGCTATTTTTATAAAAATTCATTAAAATTGAAGAAATCTTTAACGAAACTTTAAATTAAGTTTAGAAACCTTCAAATCATGTTAAAACAATGTGAAAAACACTTTGAAACCATGTTTTCATTCAAAATCTTGAAATCCACCATTAACGAGCTAATTTTCGGCTTTTATTCAAAACATAAACATAGTTTTAAAGACTAAATAACATTTAAAAATATATAAGAGTTGAATCATTACCTTAGATGATTAAAAACCGAGCGTTTGATCGAAAACCTAAAAAACCTGAAAGCTTGACAATTGAGAAGATTATGGTGTTTTTTGTTGTTTTTCTTAACTTGTATAGAGATTTATAACTTAAGAGATGATAGAGATCAAAAGGGATTAGGAGTTGGAATTGAAAATCATTTGGGAGAGTTGGGACAGCTAAGGGACGACAAACACAAAACAAAATGGAAGCTTTTACATGAATAAAATTGTAGGCTGGGGTTTATTAGGTTGAATTTTAAAATTTGGTTTAATTGCCTCTTAGATTAGTCCTTATTTCAAGGTTAATGATCTTTTAAACACCTTTTTAAAAATTTGACTTGATTTTCTAAAAACCATAGACAAAATCTTTTCAATAAACCATGTCGCAAAATTCCGAACACTCTAAAGCTAAAATCTCCTAAAACTCCTAGGCTATATTTTAGGGTATTACACTTGTCCCCAATAAAAATAATTTTGTCCTCAAAATTCCCTGCTAACATGTTACTTGCTTAATCACAAAATATGCTATTTCTAATTTTAATCTAACTATCATACTTTCGTTATGCACTCTCATTCTTATTCTCTCTAACTTTCTACTGCTTTTCTTCATGATCCTATTCACTACCTCAAACTTATTCTACAGTAAATTTGCTAACAATTTCGACTACTCACTATGACACTCTCGTCTAAAGAACTTGTAACCATTTCTCTTAATTTAATAATCTCTATCGGGATTCTTTAGTTATTATTTAATTCACTTAAAAATTACGAAGGCATTGAACCTAAATTTATAAACTAGAACAAAAGAAGTGATTAGAAGGAAAAAATACCCTCAATCTCGATGTTTGAATCTTGATCCTTCATTTCCTTAATTGCATAAACCGAGCTAGACCTCTAGACTCAACTTGTGTAGCAACAGTATGAGAAACAACTCACTACCCAACCGATCTCGCATTACTTCTACTGCAACCACGACCTTTAGGGGGCGTAGATAATGGTGTAGAACTCTAAGCCTGTGAAACCTCAACTCTAGTGAGACAATCCCTCAAAAAATGTTCATTCAAACCACACTAAAAAAAACACCTATCAACTTACGGAACTCACCTGAATGCCTATGCCCACGCACAAAGCTACCATCCAAAACCACCTGTCGAACGACGAATACTAACTACAACACTATCTTGTTGCCCAGACTGACTTGGCCGTATCTCATGTCATGCACTCCCATCAGAATCCTGAATTTCATGTCTTCTCTTAGATGGCCATTGAGATGCAACATCAAAAGTCTTCTTACCCAATTAATAACCACAGAACGAGACAGCTCCTCCAAAGTCTCTTCAAACATATATATATTTTGTGCTACCAAATAAACCTGAATCTTACAACTAAACCAGAATCAGAACCTCTTACATCGATCCCTCTCTGAAAGTATCATCTCCAGAGCATACTGACTAAGTCACACAAAATCAGCGTCATAATCTGCCATTGACAAATCTCCCTAAACCAAATCCAAAAATTCATGCTTACGAGCCTCCATATACTGCTCTCCTATAAACTTCCTCTTAAAACCCTCGAGAAAGTAATTCCAAGTCAATCTATCTAAAACAGTACCTCTCTTAACCATATTCCACCAATGATGAGCCTCACCAACGAGTAAGGACACAACACAACCTAACTTCTCCTCATCAGAACATGACATCTACTCAAGGATCCTTTCAACTCCCTCCAATCAGTACTCAACTATTGTTGGGTCAATACTTTTTACTCCAAAAACTCTTTACCACCCAATGCCCGAAGACGTTCAAACGGTAACCCATGACTAACAGGTTTAGGATTGGTAGGTGTAGGAGCAGGGTTAATACCAGCAATCAGCTAAAACACTCCTATTATTGCTTTCATAAGAAGGCCTACATCCTCATTAGGTATTTTCACTCTATGCGCCAGTACAGGAGGTGTAGAAGATGTACCAACCTCTTGAGCACTAGCTCTAACATTAACACGTCAGGAGGCATATCTAATAATCTAGCATACACACAAATAAAGAAATAAATAACATGATTCGTGAGAGGATGATCCAAGTCTCGTTCCTACAAGTAAACTTCGGGGTTTAAGGTAATATGTTCCCATTCCTACCCCACATACAATTCAATCAGACACATTTCAATAAATCTCATGCGATTCAAACAGAGTTATATTAGCAATTCCAACAAAACAAAGACATTTAGATACGTGGGTTTCTGTAACCCCCTAACCCTTCTCCGTCATTGAATTAGGGTTACGAAACATTACCGAACAATCGAAACAACATTTACATCAAAACATCTAAATAAAATAATTTAACATGAAATAAATAAATCTCATTAAAAACCTATCAAACATATGCATTTGGGCCTTAACTCGAGCCTTTGAGGCCCTATAAATAGTTTAGAAATAGTTTGAGACTAATTTGAAACAAATCAGAAGATTTGAGAAAATTTTGCAAAATTTGAAAATAGGGGTCACACGGTAGTGTGGCTAGGACATGTAACAATCGAACAAAAGGACACCTGGTCATGTCCTAGCCGGTGCCTCAAATTGTGTAACTCACTGAGTTGGGTCACACGTTCGTGTCGCAGGCCATGTAACTTTCTGACTTGTGACACACGGCCGTGTCACAGGCCGTGTAACATGTTGACTTGGTATACTAAAAACTAAAAAGTGACACTCGGCCATGTACCAGCCCATGTCCTAGGTCGCGTGCTCCAATATTTGATGCTAAAATCAAGACATTTCAAGGCCAAAACAGACCTATTCAACCATTGTAACACCCCTTACCTGTATTCGACGCCAGAATAGGGTACGAGGCATTACAAGACTTAAACACATGGATTCATACAAAACCTAGACATGAATTTTTTCCAAATTTAAAACTTTTCATTTACATTCATATCGTCCCTATTATGGGCTTATGAGGCCCAAAACATACATCGGAAGTGATTCAAGACTAAACCGAGAACTTTAGGAACTTTTATCACACTTAGAAAATTTTCATGTTTTGGAGAGTCACACGCCCGTGTGGGTAGGTCGTGTGATCACACACACCCGTGTGGTTTGGAACAAGCCCGTGTCCTTAGTCCGTTCACTCTCTTTTATGATATCATCAGCAAAATAAGGTCACATGATCACAACACACGCCCGTGTGCTTAGGCCGTGTGGCAAATTAAATTCTCGAAATTAAGTACAGACTTCACACGGCCAAGGCACACGTCCATGTCCCAAGGCTGTGTCCTCCACATGGCTAAGACATACGGTCATGTCTCTGCCCGTGTATTTACTATTGGGCATTCTATTTTACATTAATTAGGGTGCAGGGGGCACATGGCCGGACCAAACGCCCATAGGGCAGACCGTGTGTCAGACACGGCCTAGATTCATGCTCGTGTGTCTACCTGTGTGGACAATTTTTGAGCCTATTTTCCAAGCCAATTGCCACCCTTAATTGCACATACACAAACATGACTTCAATGGCACCTTACATGACATAATTTCATGTACTTAAACCTTCATAAACATAGGTCATGCATGACAACTTGTCATCACATTGTAATTGAATAAGACTCCATATCATGGAAAAACCAATTTTACCAACACACACGTATACAAATAAACAATATTTCCTAGATTGCATGTATGCATTATCATATTAACTTATTCACACACCAAACGACCATCATCATTCAACCATCAATAACCATGAGCTATCATAATGGCATTGGCACATACATGCATAAATGAATTGGTTTACAACCTACTATTCATTTTGAGCCACATCACGTGGCCTTATACAAAATAAATCAAATATCATCATAAGCCAACACATTTGGGTAAATCAATATGACATATAACAAAAAGAACAAGTCCCTATACATGCCACACTCAAAATACTTAAATTCACTATACCCAAAGATTAGTTTGATAGTGTGACTTAAGTTCCGACTTCATTCGATCCCTGAGCTAGCTTGGCGATACTATAAGAAAAATGTAAAAGAAAGGGGAGTAAGCATAAAGCTTAGTAACATGTAAATACTTAACAACATTAACCAAGCATTATTATACACATAAGCATAATATAACTTATCACAATGTCATCAAGTATCATAAATACATTTTAAAACATGTCATTTTCATAGTGTAAAAAAAAGCCCATTATCATAATTCATTCATCCACTTCTTACCAAGGTCTCATTGTTTTATAATCTCAATGTTTATGAGCTTGGTGTACATACCTGTACCCTTTCAACATGATCATACCTTGTCATCTCGTTGACTTAATCTTGGGATTACCCGTTGAACCACTTGGAATACTAAAGGATACTCAGGAAATCACATAATAGGATGCCAATGCCATATCCCAGATATGTTCTTAAATGGGATCACATATCAATGCCAATGACATATCCAAGACATGGTCTTCCATGGGATCATGCATATCAAAGCCGATAGCCAAGCTATGGCCTTACACGATGTCTCATATTGATGCCAATGCCATGTCCCATACATGGTATTAGATGAGATCACATTTCGATGCCAACGCCATGTCCCAGACATGATCTTACATGAGATCACATGCATGTCACACATGGGTAAGTTTTTGAACATCAAAACACATGCATGTCACACATGGGTAAGTTTTTGAACATGAACCCTAGCTCAAAATAATGGTAGAAATAGCTAAATCATGCTTCAAGGATCTCAAAAACATAAAGAACATAAAAAACGGGGTTAGGATGTACTTACAATCAAACTTGAAAGTTGAAGAAAAACCCTAGCTATGGTCCTTAGAAATTTCGGCACACCCTTGAAGAAGATGGACAAGATTTTCACATCATTTTCCCTTTTAATTCTTTTATTAACCAAATGATAAAAATGCCCTTAAAGCCTTTCTTTCAGATTTTATCCAGGCATGCCCATTTTTGTCCATAAAAATAGAAATTGGGCAAATTGCTATTTAAGGACCTCTAATTAATAATCACATTTTTCAATTTTGTCGTCGGAGAGGCAATCATAAAAAATCCTTTAACGAACCTTCGGTAATAGCTGGCTAAGCCCGAAAAGCTTCTAACCTCAGATACGTTCCTTAGTGATTTCTAATCAACAATGGCAAAAATCTTAATCGGATAAACTTGGATCCCATCACCCGACACAAGATACCCCAAAAATCTGACTTCTCTAAGCCGAAACTCACTTTTGTTAAACTTAGAATACAACTGCTTATCTCTCAAAGTTTGCAAAACAGCCCTTAAATGATCGGCATGTTCAGATTCGTCACGAAAATAAATCAGGATATCATCAATAAACACCACAAGAAATTTATCCAAATAAGGCTGGAAAATTTTAATTCATTAAATCCATGAAAACCACAGGAGCATTTGTTAGACCAAAAGGCAATACAAAAAATTCATAGTGACCTTACCTCATCTGAAATGCGGTTTTTGGCACGTCCGAGTCCTTAACTCTTAACTGATAATAATCAAACCTCAAATCTATCTCGAAAAATACCGTGGATCCCTTCAGTTGATCAAATAAATCATCTATCCTCGATAAAGGGTGTTTATTCTTTATAGTCACCTTGTTGAGTTGTCGGTAATCAATACATAGTCTCATCGAACCATCTTTCTTTTTCACAAATAAAACTGGTGCACCCCACAGTGAATAACTAGGTCTCGCAAAACCTTTATCCGTCAATTCTTGCAATTGGGTTTTCAATTCCTTTAACTCAGTCAGAGCCATCCTATACGGAGCAATAGAAATGGGTGTCATACCCGGAACTAGATCAATGCAGAATTTCAGTTCTCTAATCAGAGGCAATCTAGAAACTCTTCCAAAAACACTTCCGAATACTCACATACTACCGGTACTAACTCAATCTTTAACTCCAACTCTTTTGTATTCAACACAAAAGCAAGATAAGCTTCGTAACCCTTCCTTACACACTTCTGAGTTGTCATAGAAGAAATCACTACAGGCAAGCTATTCGACTCATCTGATCCAACCTAAAGAATATCACCATTTTCACATTTCAGTTCAATAAATTTCCTTCCACAATTTACTATTACATCATGAGCAGTTAACCAATTCATACCAAGGATTATGTCAAACTCATCAAACGGAAAAAGCATAAGATTAGATGGAAAATAGTGTCCTCTAATCATTAAGGGACATTTCTTGCATACCTTATCAACTAAAACATGCTTGCCTAACGGGTTTGACACTTTAGTCATAAATTTCGTAAACTCAACAGGCATATTCACGCTAGATACCAATTTCATGCACACATAAGAATGAGTAGAACCAGGGTCAATCAAGGTAATAATAGTAGTATCATAGATAGAAAATGTACATGTAATCACATTCGGGAATGAAGCCTCTTTGCGAGTGCGAATGGCGTATGTCCTTGCAGGAGCTCTGCCCTTGGGTCTTATAGCAGACTCTTTAGGGGAACTCTTACTGCTCGCTCCATTACCCAAGTTCTTCTGCGGTCTACCTAAACTAGCAATGTTACTCGATCTCGCACTTTGATATCTCTCTTTTTCTATCATCTTGGGGCACTCTCTAATAAAGTGGTCTAGGGTACCACACTTGAAATAGGTCCTGTCACTCCCTTGACACTCACCTGGGTGACGTTTATCGCATTATGGACAATTCGGTCTTCTTGTTCGAGCAGTACCAACACTAGAAATCGAGGTGGTTTGGGCCTTAGTACCCGAATACTGTTTATCTCTAATTCTATTCAGAAACCCAATAGAAGTAGGGGAGCGAGAATAGAAATCCCTCGAATTCTTTGATGTGGATTGAAATGACATGCTCATAGACCTTTTCTTTGAGTCTCTAGCCTCAAACTCGACCTTTCCTCTTCTCTTTGGCCAATTCCTCAGCCTTACAAGCTCTTTCAACGAGTATAACGAACTCTTTCAGCTCAAGCATACCAACAAACATTCGAATGTCTTCATTTAATCCGTCCTCAAACCTCTTGCACATAATGGCTTCGGTCGACACATATTATCGAGCGTATTTTCTGAGTCTCACAAACTCACGCTCGTATCTAGTTACGGTCATTCTACCTTGCTTCAACTCAAGAAACTCTTTTCTTTTCTGATCCATAAATCTCTAACTGATATACTTTTTCTGAAACTCCTCTTGGAAAAATTCCCATGTTACCCTCTCCCTCGGTACTACCGAGACAAGTGTCTTCCACCAGTGGTAAGTCGAATCTCTAAGCAGTGATACAACACATTTTATGCATTCTTCCTGTGTACATGACAATTCCTCAAAAACCCGAATGGTGTTTTTGAGCCAAACCTCTGCTCATTCTGGATCATCATTAGTGCTAGCTCGGAACTCTTCAACTTCTTACTTTCAAATTTTATCCACGGGAGGTCTATTCAATGTCATAAAATCCATACCACGGGGTGCCACTAGGATAGGCTAGGGAATACGTGGGGGTGGAGGGGGTTGAGCATTCAAGTTCGCTCGAACGAACTCCGTGTACAAAGCATCCATCATATTGAGAAAGGCTTCCCTAGCCCCTTCTCCTCCTCCCTAGCTAACTGTGGGAGGTCGGTTATCAGTTGGCACCACCCCTTCAGCGGGAGCCAGCACGTCACTTTCTACATCATATGCAATAGTGATAAACCGTAATTTATACATATTTTTACCCATGTTTAACGCATTTTATGGATGAATTTCCATTAGAATTGGTGAATTCGATGCTTCTTATACTTTAATTTCATGTTTTACACTTAGGAGAGCATAAAAGAGCGAAAGGAACGAGAAACGGGCCAAAAACGGAGAAAATGGGCCAAAGTACGAAATAAACACGGCCTGGACCTTCTCACACGGGTAGACCACACGCCCGTGTCAAATTGGCAGGCTCGAGCATGGCCTGAAGTAATCACACACGAGCGTGTCCCTACCGAGCTCAAGTTGAGTCCAATTCGGAAAAGGCTAATTTTGAGGGCTTTTAAGCATTCCAAAGCCTATAAATACACCCTAGGGAAGGAATAAAGTGGAGGAGAGAGTAGGGGGTAAGGAATTACTCCAGGAAAGCCGATTGATTCATCTCAGAAGCCGGATTCATCATCAAGACTGAAGATCTCTCCTCAATCCCTCTTTAGGAGTTTTGGGTTTTCTTTATGTTTTGTATTCTTTATTATTCTGAGATGTTTTCTTATTTAGTTATGAACTAAATCCCCTAAATACCTAAGGGGAATGAAACCTAAGACGAATCTTGTTATTATTTTCTGAATTGTATGATAAATATTTGACTTGTTCTTAATTATGTGTTCTTAATTCTTATTTTGATACCCTAGGATACCGATACAAGATAAGCTTTTACTCAGAGGAGGAATGGACCCTATTTAAGAGTACATCTTGTTTCAGCGAAGTTGATTGCACGCCTAGACATAGGGTGACAAGATTTTTTCGGATTAGGATGAAACCTAATAAGGGGATCCATAGATCGAGTTAATGCAACCCTAGAGTGTTAATTAAAGAAATGTCTCGGTTATTCAATCTAGGTATTAGACGTTATTAGTCTTAAATAGGGATAATAACATAACTTAGGGATCTCTACGGAACAAGTTAAATGAAAAAATCGTCTAATTCGACAAGTACAGTCTAGGTGGATTCTTCCTTAGGTATTGTCTTCATTCAATCGATTTTTCCAAAAGTAATTCCCCAATTCCATTCTCTGTGCGTTCTTAGTTTAGATAATTAGTTAGTTAAAACAAAAACCTCTTTATTCTTAGGCTAGATAATAAAAAGACAGTCATTACTAGTACTTTTCGTTCCTTTGGGTTCGACAATCTGGTTTTGCTAAAACTATACTACTGTTCGATAGGTACACTTGCCTACATCGTGATAATGTTAGTTCAAGAACGATTAATTATAAATATTTAAAACCTATCACGAAATCACGCGATCAAGTTTTTGGCGCTGTTTCCGTGAAACTGAAATATTAGGAACACTCAATTTTTATTACTTTAGCCATTTATTTTTCGTGCACTTTAATTTTTTATTATTATTTATTAATTTACTTTTTCCTTCTCTTGGTAGGTTTTAATAGTTTATGACTAGAAGAAATCTGTCAAGACCATTACTTTTTGACGAAGAAATCAATCGTACAGTTCGCAGAAATTAAAGAGAAATAAGTCAAAGCTTAAGATACACAAAGAATGAGCAAGAAGATGATACTCAAGCCCCAACCGAAGAGATAGCTAAAAACCAAGGCAATCAGCTACCTCCTGCAATTACGGTTAATCAAAATCCTGGTCCACGCACTATGTATGATTATGCTAAACCTTCTTTAACAGGAACTGAATCGAGCATAGTTAGACCTGCTGTAGCTGCAAATACTTTTGAATTAAAACCTAACACTATCCAAATGATACAACAATTTGTTTAGTTTGATGGTTTGCAGGATGAGGATCCCAACGCTCATTTAGCCAACTTTTTAGAACTATGCGATACATTTAAAATTAATGGCGTCTCTGATGATGCCATTCGCCTTTGGTTATTCCCTTTTTCATTGAGGAACAAAGCTAAATAGCGGTTGAACTTTACTACTTGGGAACAAATGACCGAAAAATTTTTACTAAAATATTTTCCGCCACTTAAAACGGCTAAATTACGTAATGATATCTCTTCTTTTGTGTAGATTGATTTAAAAACACTCTACGATTCATGAGAAAGACACAAGGACCTTTTGAGAAGATGCCCTCACCATGGGTTACCGCTTTGGCTACAGGTTCAAACGTTCCATAATAGCCTGAATCCTTCGACTCGAAAAATGGTTGACGCAGCTGTTGGCGGAACCATCAATAATAAAACACCTAAAGATGCCTATGAGTCTATAGAGGAGATGTCAATGAATAACTATCAGTGGCAAGTTATGAGGACAAAGCCAACAAAAACAGCTGGCATTTATAACGTCGATTCGGTCACCATGCTCTCTAATCAGGTAGAACTCTTAAATAAAAAGATAGATGGTTTTCTTAGTTCTTCACAGGTTCACCCAGTAATGCAGTGCAAAGTAAGTGGAGGTGGAACAAGCCATTCGGAATACCAACCTTATGGCCACAACATGGATAACTAGCAATTAAACTACATGGGTAATAATCCTCGACCTCAAAACAATCCATATAGTAACACTTACAATGCAGGTTGGAGGAACCACCCCAATTTCTCGTGGAGCGGTCAAGGAAATCAAAGACCACAACCACCTCCAGGCTACCAACAATCACCCTACCAACAGGAAAAGAAGCTGAACCTTAAAGAGATGCTCTCAAAGTTTATTTCGGTGTCAGAAACTCATTTCTAGAACACCGAGACAGCACTTAAAAATCAACAAGCATCGATCTAAGGGCTCGAAACTCAGATAGGCCAGCTATCCAAACTGATTTCAGAAAGACCACTAGGAAGCTTACCTAGTAACACCAAATCAAAAGAGCATGTGAAAGTAGTTACGCTAAGGAGTGGGAAAGTGTTAACGGAAACTGAAATGAAGCTAACACAAGAAGTTGTGGTAAGCGAAAGAGGGGAAGAAAAACTCGAAAATAGTGACAAACTAGTGCCGAAGGAATATAAACCTCTAGTTCCATACCAAGCAAAAATCAAAAAAGACCGCATTGATGCATAATTCGGTAAGTTTCTTGAACTTTTTAAGCAATTACATATCAACTTACCTTTTGTTGACGCCATCTCGCAGATGCCTACATACGCAAAATTTTTGAAGGAGCTTCTAACAAATAAAAGGAAATTTTAGGACTTGTCTACAGTAGAATTCATAGAGGAGTGCTCAGCCATACTCCAAAACAAGATGCCAACCAAACTAAAAGATCCAGGGAGTTTTACTATCCCTTAATTAATTGCTAGTCTGAATGTTGAGAAAGCACTAACTGATTTAGGCGCTAGCATTAATTTGATGCCATATAAAATGTTCAAACAACTTGGTATTGGGGAACATAAACCTACTAGGATGAGTATTCAATTAGCCAATAGATCTGTTCAATATTCTAGAGGCATTATAGAAGACGTACTTGTGAAAGTAGATAAATTCATATTTCCTATTGACTTTGTTGTGCTTGACATGGATGAAGAGGTGGAAGTGCCTTTAATTTTGGGGCGCCTATTTTTAGCCACGGCTAGGGCTGTAATCGATGTGAGTGACGGTAAATTGATACTTAGAGTAGGTGACAAGTAGATTATCTTTAAAATTTATGATGCTATGAAGTTTTTAGGGAACAGGATTACTCATGTTATTTTATTGACTCTATTGATCATACTACTAAAGATGTTTTTCAGGAAACTTTACAAAAGGACACGACGGAACTATATCTAGCTCAATAAGAGGAGACAGATGATGAACCTAATGAGCATTTTTCAAGTCGAGTAGAATATGAGGGGATTAAGATAAACAATGAACTTAAGCAAAAACCCTCTATTGAATGGCCTCCTAAACTGGAACTTAAACAATTACCAAAGCACTTGGAATACGCATTCCTTGGAAATAATTCTACTTTACCAGTTATCATTGCCTCTAACTTGCAACCCAAAGAGAAAGATGAATTAATCCAAGTATTAAAAGAACATAAGAAGGCCATAGCTTGGAAAATTTCTGACATTAAATGAATCAGCCCTTCTTTTTACACCCACAAAATTTTGATGGAAGATGAATACAAACCGTTTGTGCAAACTCAAAGATGACTGAACCCCAACATGAAGGAAGATGTAAAAGCAAAGGTAATTAAACATCTAATTGTTGGAATTATTTATACTATTTCTGACAGTTCTTGGGTAAGTCCAGTGTAGGTTTTCCCTAAGAAAGGAGGAATGACGGTTGTGACCAACGAGAAGAATGAATTTATCCCAACAAGGACAGTCTCAGGATGGAGAGTTTGCATAGAATATAGGAAACTAAATGATGCCACAAGAAAAGATCACTTCCCCTTGCCATTCATTGACCAAATGTTGGAAAGATTATCCTGACACATGTATTACTGGTTTCTAGACGGACTCTTTGGTTACTTCCAAATCCCAATAGCTCTTGAAGATCAAGAAAAGATGACATTCACATGCCCATATGGTACGTTCGCTTATCGTAGAATGCCTTTTGGATTATGTAATACTCTGCCACTTTTCAGCGCTGTATGATGGCCATCTTCGACGAACTCGTGGAAGATATCATGGAAGTATTTATGGATGATTTCTCGATATTCGGTAACTCTTTCCATCTCTGTCTTAAAATTTTAAAACGAGTTTTAATAAGATGTGAGGAAACAAACCTCGTACTTAACTGGGAGAAATGTCACTTCATGGTTCAAGAAGGTATTGTATTAGGGTATAAAATTTCTAGTAAAGGGATTGAGGTGGACAAATCTAAAATAGAAATAATCAAAAAATTACCCCCTCCTAGTTTAGTTAAGGCTATTAGAAGCTTTTTAGGACATGCTGGTTTTTATAGAATATTTATTAAGGATTTTTCTAAAATAGCTAAGCCTTTGACTAAATTGCTAGAAAAAGATATACCTTTTAATTTCAATCAGGAGTGCTTAGAAACATTCAATACTCTAAAGGATAAATTAATTAATGCTCCAATTATAATTGCACCTAATTGGAATTTACCATTTGAATTAATGTGTGATGCGAGTGACTTTGCAGTAGGTGCAGTACTGGGATAGCAGAGAGACAAGCATTTTCAACCTATCTATTATGCTAGCAAAACTTTGACATCTGCACAAGAGAATTATACTACTACGGAAAAAGAGTTGCTAGCTGTGGTTTTTGCATTTGATAAATTTCGATCATATCTCATATTATATAAAGTTGTTGTTTACACTGACCATTCCGCCCTTCGCTACCTTTTAACTAAAATTGATGTAAAACTTCGACTTATTCGATGGATTCTCCTATTACAAGAATTCGACCTGGAAATTCAGGATAGGATAGGAGTTAAAAATCTCGCGGCTGATCATCTGTCCAGGCTTGAGAACTTCAATACCAAAGAACTAGATAAAGTTGAATTAAATGATTCGTTCCCTAAAGAACAATTTTTCGCTATATCTGACTCCGAGGTACCTTGGTTTGCAGACATGGTAAATTTTTTAGCTGCTAACATTATCCCAAAAGGGTTAACACACCAACAAAAGAAGCGATTCTTTAATGATGTGAAAAACTACTTTTGGGACGACCCCTTTCTATTTTGTAGATGTGTAGATCACGTCATTAGAAGATAGGTTACAAGATCAGAAACATCAAAAATATTGGAACATTGCCACTCAGGGCCGATCAGTGGACACTATAGTGGAACTAAAACTGCACACAAAATACTTGAATCAGATTTTTATTGGCCTTCATTATTCAATGAGGCTAATAGGTACATTACCTCTTGTGAAAAATGCCAACGGACAGGTAGCATATCTAGACATGATGAAATGCCTCAAAACTATATGCTTTCATATGAAATATTTGATGTTTGGGGTATCGATTTCATAGGCCCATTCCCCAGTTCATTTGGGAATAAATACATCTTAGTAGTAGTTGATTACATGTCCAAATGGGTGGAAGCCCAAGCTCTACCTACTAATGATGCTAGAGTGGTAGTACGTTTCCTTAAGAAACTCTTCTCGAGATTCAAAACACCTAGAGCAATTATCATTGTCAGGGGCACTCATTTTTGTAATACCCAATTTGAAAAAACCCTTAAGAAGTACGAAGTTCATCATAGAACAGGCACCCCATACCATCCTCAAACTAATGGACAAATTGAAGTAGCAAATCGAGAAATCAAACGGATCCTTGAAAAAATAGTAGAATCAAACAGAAAAGATTGGGCAATAAAAGTATACAACACCTTATGGGCTTACAGAACTACTTTTAAGAACCCCATAGGAACATCACCTTATAGACTTGTTTATGGAAAAAGTTATCATCTACCATTCAAACTAGAGCATAAAGCTTTTTGGGCTATTAAATTTCTAAACCTTGATCCTGAAATTGCAGGAAAAAATAGGTTGATGCAGTTGAACGAGCTTGATAAGTGGTGAGCCAATGCATCAGAAATTCACTCCTATACAAGGAAGCAACAAAGCAGCACCATGACACTCGTTTAAAGCAACGAAAACAATTTGAAGTTGGAGATCTTGTCTTACTATACAACTCAAGACTCAAATTGTTTCCTGGGAAACTTAAATCACGATGGTCAGGACCTTTCGTAATTCAAACTATTTTCCCATATGGCACAATAGAGGTAAGTCACCCATCATACGGTACTTTCAAAGTAAATGGACGTCGTCTCAAACTTTATAATGGTGAGAATTTTAAAGACAATAGAGAGGAGTTACGACTCCAAAAATCACCCTTAATAAACCAACAAGGTAATAGTCGAGCTTTGACTATAAACAACCGCTTCTCGAGAGGCAACCCGAGTACTAACGGTTTTAAATTATTTAAATTTCAAGTTTTAAACATTTAGGTCACTAACAGAGTATTTGAAGCACAAGTTCCCAACACCACACGGTCGATCACACGGCCGTGCTTTAGGCCGTGTGACCAACGCGGACGAAAACACGGCCGTGCAAAAACAGGGTAAAAGTTATCTTCCCCGACACGGGATGCAATAAGTGGCCATATGCGTGCGACCTGGCCTTGGTCAAATCTGCCAACTCCACACGAGCGTGTGACACACCCTGGTCTATCACCCGTGGACAAAACTATCAAACTAACAAGGGCGTGCGCAGATCTACACGACAGTGGTAAAAGAGAACCACATTACACACGAACGTGCCCGAAGGCCGTGTGACGACATCTCACTTCACGACAAACACGGGCAGGACACGATCCACACGGGTGTATGAACCGGCCGTGTCATTAAAAAAACTTAGAAATTAGATTATCGATTTTATTTATTTATTTTTGAAGATTCATTTGTTTTTTAAAACAGCTTATCTTTATGATTACTGTCAAATTATTCCCCTAATTATCCTTTTGTCCTTCAGAATCATGTTTGTCTTCCAATTGTATTCCCAGTAACTCGCTCTCGCTAATCCAGGAATTTCATCCATTTTCAACTCAGGAAGTTTCTCTCATCTCCCTATATTATTTTTATATTCTAATATCTATCTTTGTACATTGAGGGCAATGTACATCTTAAGTGTGGAGGTGGTATTTATTTCATTATCAGAAAAATCCCTGAATGACTGTCTTGTTCTCTTAAAAAGCTCTCATATCATATTTAGGATCATTTTTGATTGATTTATGATTGATTGATATATCTTGAATTAAAACATAGGCATTTATGCATTGATTGTTTAACCGTTAAGACATTAGAGAATCAAGCATGATAAGTTGATTTTTAAGAATTTAAATCTTAGGTTGTTTCCCCAATGTTTAGGTATTACTTTGAGTTGGGATTCAGAAGTTTTAAACATCAAAAAGCCATAATTTTTGTGAGATTTTTGAGCCTTTTGAGCATCTATTAATTCTTTCATGCTCACTTTTATTATTGCTTTGAGTGCGTCAGTAGTGAACTGTTATTCTAGAACTTGCTTGATTACTCATGTTGAGACCACACCATTTGATTTGATATGTCAAAATGATCAAGGCACCTAGGATTAACCCACTCATGCCATGAAAAGCCTACCTCCACAATTAACCCCTAGTGGACCCCCTTGAGCCTAACAAGCCATTTCTTGTATTACCCTTAATATTAACCTTTAACCCATTATTCTTGAAATCCCCTAAATTAATTTAAGCCCCATTTTTGTTTAGATTTGAATTGAAATAGTTGCTTAGCTATGTTTTATTCTACTCTGTAATTTAATGTGTTCTTAAAAAAAATGTATACATATTAGTAGTGATCTTCTGTTTGTAAGCTTCAAAAGTTAAATTCCTTAGTCTGTGAAGAAGCTCTGTTGTATGCAAGTGATGATTAACTCTTTTCTAGTTAGGTAATTTTTCAATTCAATCTCGATTCTAACACTTTCTTTCAGCTTGTGACCACACCCCCTAACCAAACCTCATTACAACCCTCTAAAGACCTTTTGATTGATGTACCATCTTAAATTATAGTGGTGGAGATTTTATTTTCATGCAAGCCTATGGTAATGACTTTTCATTATTGACTATTGAGTGCTTCATTTATTGTCCTTAAACACCTTGAGTGATTTGCTTGAATCTGTAGTGAGGATGTGAAACTCTGTGGTATTCTGAATCAAAGGTAATTACTTAAATGAGGAGAGACACTTATGTTTGCATGATTAAATACTCAACTTGGAATGTTTGAAACTTGTATGTTCTTCTAGTTGAATTCTCAATGTATGATTACCTATGGATTATTCTGAGATATTATCGATAGAAATTATAAGTTGAGAAGAATTTATTTTGATTATGAGTTGAGAACTTTTCTTGAGGACAAGCAATTGCTTAAGTGTGGGGGTATTTGATACACCGTAATTTATACATATTTTTACCCCATGTTTAATACATTTTATGGATGATTTTTGTTAGAATTGGTGAATTTGATGCTCCTAATTCTTTAATTTCATGTTTTACACTTAAGAGATCATAGGAGAGTGAAAGGAATGAGAAACGGGCCAAAAATGGAGAAAATGGACCAAAGTACGAAATCAACATGGCCTAGACCTCCTCACACGGGCAGACTACACGGTTGTGTCAATTTGCCAAGCTCAAGCATGGCCTGAAGTAATTGCACATGGACGTGTCCGTACCGAGCCCAAGTTGAGTCCGATTCAGAAAAGGCTAATTTTGAGGGCTTTTAGGCATTCGAAAGCCTATAAATACACCCTAGAGAAGGAATAAAGGGGAGGAGAGAGTAGGGGGTAAGGAATTACTCCAAGAAAGGCGATTGATTCATCTCAGAAGCTGGATTCATCATCAAGACTGAAGATCTCTCCTTAATTCCCCTTCAAGAGTTTTGGGTTTTCTTTATGTTTTGTATTCTTTATTATTCTGAGATGCTTTCTTATTTAGTTATGAACTAAATCCCCTAAATACCTAAGGGGAATGAAACCTAAGATGAATCTTGTTATTATTTTCTAAATTGTATTATAAATATTTGCCTTGTTCTTAATTATGTGTTCTTAATTCTTGTTTTGATATCCCAGGATACCGATTCAAGATAAGCTCTTATTCAGAGGAGGAATAGACCCTGTCTAAGAGTACATTTGTCATAATTAAGCGGAGTTGATTGTGCGCCTAGACATAGGGTGACAAGATTTTGCCAGATTAGGGTGAAACCTAATAAGGGGATCTATAGATCTAGTTAATGCAACCCTAGAGTGTTAATTAGAGAAAAGTCTCAGTTATTCAATCTGGGGATTAGACGTTATTAGTCTTGAATAGGGTTAATAACATAACTTAGGGATCTCTACGGAAAAAGTTAAATGAATAAATCATCCGATTCAGAGCCAGAATAACAAGTAAAGTCTAAGTGGATTTTTCCTTAGGTATTGTCTTCATTCAATCGGTTTTTCCAAAAGCAATTCCCCAATTCCATTCTCTGTGGGTTCTTAGTTTAGATAATTAGTTAGTTAAAACAAAAACCTCTTTATTCTTAGGCTAGATAATAAAAAGATAGTCATTACTAGTACTTTTAGTTCCTTTGGGTTCGACAATCTAGTTTCGCTAAAACTAACTATTGTTCAATAGGTACACTTGCCTACATTGCGATAATAGTTAGTTCAAGAACGAGTAATTATAAATATTTAAAACCTATCACGAAATCATGCAATCACACAACTCGATCAGGATCCATTTACTATATGAAAACACAATTTAAAATCATCAAGAGTCGTCACACCATCATAATATATGTATGGCATGTATAGCTAGACTTAAACTCATTCTACGTAGTTCAAGAACTGACTAAACTGTAGCTCTGGTACCACTAAATGTAACACAACTTACCAGTATTCGACGTTGAAATAGTGTACGAGGCATTACCGGACTTAAACAGATGCATTCATACAAAACCAAGAAATAAATTTTTATCCAAATTTAAAACTTTTCATTTTCATTTATGTCGTCCCTATTATGGACCTACAAGGCCCAAAACATACATCAAAAGTGATTTGGGACTAAACCAAGAACTTTAGGAACTTTTACCACACTTAGAAAATTTTCATGTTTTGGAGAGTCACACGCCTGTGTGGGTAGGCCGTGTGCACATGCCCATGTGGTTTGGGACACGCCCGTGTCCTCAGCTCGTGTAACTCTATATTTATGATGTCATCAGCAAAATGAGGTCACACGACCACAGCACATGCCCGTGTGCTTAGGCAGTGTGGCGAATTAAATTATCAAAATTAAGTGCAGACTTCACACGGTCAGGGCACATGCTATAACGCCCCAATTTTTCAAAATCTTGAAATCCCTATTAAAATTAATTTTGCATGTTTGTAAAGTAAAAGTGTGCTTGGCCTAGTGGTTGTTGGTTCCGGGAGTGTTAGAGAGGTCATCGGTTCAAGACTTGGCTTGAGCATAAATTTTGCTCCTAATTGAACAAGCCCTTGTCAGATGATGGTAGGCTAATTAAATTAATGTGAGGGTTTCAAGACAAAAAGAGCTGGCTAGTGTAGTGGCAAGGGGCGTGTGGGGTGTTCTTGGGGTCTGAGGTTTGAGGCTTAGCAGTGCATAAGAGAATTTTTATTTTTCTTGGTGCACCGTGGGAGTGCCCTAGTTGACTGAAATTGTTAAGGTTTGAATGAGTTGTTGTGGAGTGATTTTAGGAGTGTTTGGGGGGAGACAAGTGGGGAGATTTTAATTGGATTTGGCTATTGTTTAGTTGGAGGAAAAGTAGGAGCCAATTGAGGGAGAGAAGGAGTTGTGCCGAAGTTGGGAAGTGTGGGCACACATAGTGTCGGCTGAGTTGGCTCTCAAGTTTTGGTTTTAGGGCATTCTTTGATTGGGTAGACAATTGTTTGGTTTTCTTTAAGGTGTAGTGCGGTTTTCCCTACTTTGTTTTTGGGGTGAAGGTTTCTGCTATTGCTTCTATCTCCTTCTGGTTGAACACTCATTTTTCCCTCCTCCTAAACTATACTTCTGGAAATCAAGTACTTTTCACCTTTCTCTTTCTCTTTATCTTAATTGTTATAGCCGAACACCCTATTTTCCTTTCTATTCTCTTGATTGCTAGCAGTTGGTTTAGGTCGTTCTCTTTTCCTTTTTCTCTCCCAACTGATTATTGCTTTTTGGCTAAATATCTTGTTTTCTTTTTGACCTATAACTCTTCTTCTTTGTAACTAAGGGACAAGGCGAATACTACATCTTCTTCTTTTTCTTCTTCCCTTGCAATTTTGGCCTATTGTTTTGATCAGTGTGGGTAAGGGGTAATTCTTCTTCTCTTTTGGTACACTGCTATTATCATTTAACATCTGACGATATTGCTATTTCCCAATTAAGGTACAATCCTCCCATTTGCCACTACTATCTTGTGTAATCGGTTCTTGTGTGGGTAGGCCGATTACTTCTAACAATCATTCTTAGGGTTGCGTGGTGGTAAGTTTGATATTTTGGGTTACAGTATATTTATTTCGCTCATGGAGGAAGTTAATAAAACTAGGATGTAATGTAAATTCTTGTCAAGGTTTTGGAAGCCAATTGCGATCACTAGTTTAAAGGGGGAGTAAACCATACTTGCTCAAACAAGATAGGTAACGTCCTATATTGAGGACTAGATGCTTGTAAAAGAGTGTCTAGCCCTAATGGTTTAAAGACTAACATCAGATCTTGTTGAATGTAGGTTGCTGTTCGTGAGGATTGCGTTCTTTTCGCAAATAGGTGTGTAATCACACTGCAAAAACTTCTAAATGGCAAAAGGGAAAAAATCGAAGAGTGCATCGTCGACTCCACATGGGCATGTGGCCACCTGTGTGGCAGGCTGAGTAGTAAACGAAGCCGTACTGTCGATGAGATGGCCATGAGTGATTTCATGGGCCAAAATAGTCTTGGGCCATTTTGGTCCGAACTGAGGCCTACGTGGACAAATTGCACAAAGTTTGGTTGACTGTGAGCCAGGCTGTGTAAACACATGGCTAAGACCATTTCTGGGCTATGTGGGCCATACGAGAGTATGGGCCCACCTGGGCCCGCAATATGGGCTATATGCCCATAATCACTGATTGACTGTTAAGGTTGCACGAGTCGCCTAACATGACTGTGGACCTATTGTTGGGTCGGTAAGTATACTTAGATCCTATACTGATGAAATGACCATTTTACCCCCGTAAGGTAAATTGACTGAAATACCCTTGTATTATGTATGTCTATTTTTTAGCGCAATATTTCTACATACACGTATGTTATTATGTTGCATTACATGGGGTGGGATATATGATTTTGGAGGAAGTGTACTAAAAAGCTATAAGCCTATTATTGGTAGCTCTACTGCAAATACTATTTTAGTACTGAATTCGGTACGATTTGGTGTTTAGGGTTAGGTGGGTCGAATTAATCCCTAGATGGTGTGTAGGGCTGGTATGAAGTTGGTGTATAGCGGATGGATTGGGTAGGACTCTTTGCTCGCATACTGTTCTCAAATGGGCTAAGGGCCAGACTGTCACTATTACTAAAATGGGCTAAGGCCCAAACTGCTACTGTTATTGAAAAAGGGGCAAGACTCCTACCTAAAACCGATAGGGCTTAGGCCCAGATTGCGCTTACTCTGATTGTTTACTTTTATGGGATTTCACACACTGAGTTTTCGTAAACTCACCCATCGATTATATGTGCAGGAAATCCTCAAGCTTAGACGGATCGAGGGGGTGGAGGATTTAATGGTGGCCACTCAACGTAGTTATTTCTTTTTATACTATAATTAAGGTTTTATTTTAGGTTTTTAATATGTAACAAGGCCGGTTTAATTTTTTATTTAATTTGGGGTTTTATTTACTTCACTTTTTCTTATTACTAGTAGGTTTCGGGTTTTAAAATCAAAAAGTTATAAACCAATGATTTACTACAAACACCATGTTTACGCAATGCAAAATGAGTGTTTTCTAAAACAACTATTGTTTAAAGAAGTTCAGTGACAACCTAATATGATTTTCTAAAATAATTTGAGTTTTCCTTATGAAAGGTCATTCTAAGCTTTAATCAACCCAAAGGAACTTTTAAAGAAGAATGGTTTCACATAAAATTTGTGTTTTGGAAAAACACTCCAATGTGACATCACAGACTCGATCGTAACGTCTAGGCCGGGTTTGGGGTGTTACATTTAGTGGTATCAGAGCCAGGTTGTAAAACTCGATTGTGGATCTAGGGTTTTCAGAAACATGGAAATTTTGACAAAATTTGTTCAAATGGATTAAAATGATTGTTTGGAAATGTTTTACTGAAGGAGTGGTACACCTAGTCTCCACGGCGATCCGATAAGTCTTCTGATTGTTTATACTGAAATAAGAATATAGAAATGTTATTTCTGAACTACTTAGGTAGTAAAATTATATTGAAACACTTTAGTTAGAGTAAACTACAAATCATAATAGGACTGCGAATTGGAAAAATGAACTCTGAAATAATACTGTTTGTAAAACATCTATAATAGTCACTGGAATAATAACTGACTAGCATAAAACTTTTAATACAGATAAAAGCACGAGTGGATAATGAGCACTAGAGGTACTCGTGGTAGAGGACACGACAAAGGCCGTGGTGGTGCTTGAGTTGGGTCTTCATCCTTCAGACACCATCCCAATGAGGAAGTTAGAGAGGCACCAGCTTCACCTATGGTTGAGACAGGGTCTCAAAATCCAACAGCAACAACCTTAGCCTTTCCCAGATGATAGTCAATCACTAGCTCTAATCTTTTAGCAACTCTAACCATCAATGCTGTCTCAAATTTAGTTCCTTCTGAGTTATCAAGTACTTCAGACATTTATGATCGGAATAAACATGACATTTTTCTCTGAACAGATAGTGGCACCATATTTTCATTGCAAACACAATAGCTGGCAACTCTATATTGTACGTCGAATAGTTCTTTTAATGCGACTTTAACTGTCCTGAGGCATAAGCTATAACTCTGCCTTCTTGCATTAAAACACATCCCACATCGTTTAAAGATGCATCATTATAAATAACAAATTCTTAACCCAATTCTGGCTGAACTAACATTAGAGCTTCGGTTAAAAGGGCTTTCAACTGATCAAAACTTTTTTGGCACTTTTTTGATCACTCCAACTTAACATATTTTTATAGTAGCTTGGTCATCGGGGTTGCAATCATCGAGAACCTTTTCACAAATTGTCTATAGTAACCAGCAAGTCCCAGAAAACTTCAGACTTGAGAAACATTTCTCGGAGGTTTCTAGTCAAGTATTTCTGAAATCTTTCTAGGATCAACCCAAATACCTGATGCTGAAACAACATGTCCCAGAAAGCTAACTTCATGTAACCAGAACTCACATTTACTAAACTTCGCATACAACTATTTTTCTCGTAGAGTCTGTAACACAAGTCTCAAATGCTCGGCATGTTCGGTTTCATCATGGAAGTAGATCAATATATCATCAATGAACACAACCACAAACTGATCTAAATACTTTCTAAAGATCCAATTCATCAAATCCATAAAAATAGCAGGTGCATTAGTAAGTCCAAAAGGCATAACCAGAAATTCATAATGTCCGTACCTCGTTCAGAAGGCAGTTTTTGGAACATCAGAGTCTTTAACTCGCAACTGATAGTAGCAGATCTCAAGTCTATCTTCGAAATCAAACAGGTCATCAATCTGTGGCAACAGATATTTATTCTTTATAGTCACCTTATTGAGCTAGCGATAATCAATACACATTCTCATAGTTCTGTCTTTCTTTTTTACAAATAACACAGGTGCACCCTAGGGAAAAAAACTCGGTCGTGCGTATCCTCTATTGTCAACTCTTGCAACTGAGCTTTCAATTCTTTTAATTCAGTAGGTGTCATTCGGTATGGAGCTATCGATATTGGAGTAGTCCCTGTCACTAATTCAATACCGAACTCAACCTCTTGAATAGGTGGCAAACCCGGTAATTCTTCAAGAAACACATCTGGATACTCACATTCAAGCTTTCTTTCAGATACTTTACTGTCAAGCACATATACAAAGTAAGCTTTACAACCTTTTCTTACATACTTCTGAGATAACATCGAGGAAATCACTACCGGTAAACCATTCAGATCATTAGATTCGATCCGAATAATCTCATCGTTCTAGCACCTCAAATCAATAGTCTTTCGTTTACAATTAACAAGAACATCGTGCAAAGTCAGCCAATCCATACCCAAAATTATATTGAGTTCATCAAATGGTAAGAACATCAAATCAGCCGGAAAGCATGTGCCTCGAATCATCAACGATAAATTTTTACATACTTTATCAACCAAAACACACCGGCCTAGGGGGTTCGATACTCAAATCACAAACTCAGTAGACTCAAAAGGTAAAGTCTTACTGGATACTAATGTTTCGTACACATAAGAATGAGTTGAACCAGGATCAATAAATGCAATAACACTAGTATCATAAAGAGTGAAAGTACCAGTAATAACATCTGGGGAAGAAGCATCCTCGCGAGCGCATATAGCATATGCTCTGGTAGGTGCACGAGCCTCAGATCTAACTGCTGAATCTTTCGTCCCTCTCTGGCTGCCACTTACATTACCCGAATGCCTTGGTTGTCTGCCTCGCACTAACATATTACTCGGTCTCATGTTCTAAACACTGTTTTGCTCGGCTAACATCGAGAAAACTCAGACAAAATGATCCATTGATCCACATTTAAAATAATACCGACCATGCAATCTGCAATCTCTAGAATGCCATTTACCATAATGCTTGCACTCAACTCTGTTCTGTTGAACATTGCCAACACTAGCTATCGAAGTGGCTCGTGAACTCACAGGGGGTCAGTCTCGATCGCGTCTAGTAAAGCCTACAGCATGCTTAGATCGACTAGAATCGTCTCTTAACTTCTTCGATGCTGAGTGAAAAGTCTTACCCGATGATCTTTTACAGGAATCTTTGGCTTCAAAAGTAACTTTTCTTTTCTCTTTCCCGAGCTCTTCGGCTTTGCAAGCTCACTCAACACGTACCACAAACTCTTTAATTTCAAGTATACCAACCAGCAATTTAATGTCTTCATTCAAACCGTCTTCGAGTATTTTACACATGATAGCTTCAGTTGAAACACACTCACGGGCATATCGACTGAGTCTCAAAAATTTTCGCTCATATTCTGTCACAGTCATACGACCCTATTTTAATTCAAAAAATTCCTTGCGCTTCTGATCAATGAATCTCTGTCTGATATATTTCTTATGAAACTCAATCTGAAAGAAGTCCCAGGTCACCCGTTCTCTCAGAACTACTAATACTAGTATAGTCCACCAATGATATGTAGTGTCTCGTAGTAAAGATATGGCACATTACTGAAATGGGCTAAGGCCTAGACTGTCACTATTACTAAAATGGGCTAAGGCCCGGACTACTACTGTTACTGAAAAAGTCGCTAAGACTCCTAACTAAAACCGATAGGGCTTAGGCCCGGATTGCGCTTACTCTGATTGTTTGCTTTTATGGGATTTCACACACTGAGTTTTCGTAAACTCACCCATCGATTATTTGTGTAGGAAATCCCTAAGCTGAGACGGATCGAGGCGATGAAGGACTTAATGGTGGCCACTGAACGTAGTTATTTCTTTTTATACTATAATTAAGGTTTTATTTTAGGTTTTTAATATGTAACAAAGTCGTTTTAATTTTTATTTAATTTGGGGTTTTATTTACTTCACTTTTTTCTTGTTAGTAGTAGGTTTCGGGTTTTAAAATTAAAAAGTTATAAACCAATGATTTACTACAAACACCACGTTTACGCAATGAAAAATGAGAGTTTTCTGAAACAACTATTGTTTAAAGAAGCTCAGTGGCAACCTAATGTGATTTTCTAAAATAATTTGAGTTTTCCTTATGAAAGGTCATTCTAAGCTTTAATCAACCCAAAGGACTTTTAAAGAAGAATGGTTTCACATAAAATTTGTGTTTTGGAAAAACACTCCAATGTGACATCACAGACTTGGCCGTAACGTCTAGGCCGAGTTTGAGGTGTTACATTTAGTGGTATCAGAGTCAGGTTGTAAAATTCGATTGTGGATTTGGGTTTTTCAGAAACATGGAAATTTTGACAAAATTTGTTCAAATGGATTAAAATGATTGTTTGGAAATGTCTTCGTTCAAACCGTCTTCGAGTCTTTTACACATGATAGCTTCAGTTGAAACACACTCACGGGCATATCGACTGAGTCTCACAAATTTTGCTCATATTCTGTCATAGTCATACGACCCTATTTTAATTCAAGAAATTCCTTGCGCTTCTGATCAATGAATCTCTGGCTGATATATTTCTTACGAAAGTCAATCTGAAAGAAGTCCTAGGTCACCCGTTCTCTCAGAACTACTGATACTAGTGTAGTCCACCAATGATATGCAGTGTCTTGTAGTAAAGATATGACATATTTTAAGCACTCATTCGGGGTACAAGATTACTCATCAAACACGCAGATAGTATTATCAAGCCAAAATTTAGCTCGCTCAGCATCATCATCATCAGTAGCTCTGAATTCTTCATCCCTATGTTTTCTAATTTTATCAATAGGTGACTTAAGCAATCTCGACAAATCACTTACTTGAGGAATAATAGGTATCGAAGATGGATTAATCGGGGGTGGAGGTTGTTATGTAGCCGGGTTAGTTCGGATATAATGAGTAAACCAATCTTTCATCATTTGAAAGAAGGCTTGTATAGCCTCCCCTTCATGGCTACTCGACATCGGGCGAGAATCTACTAGCGCTGTTCCTTGTGCAGGAGCAGGCACTATGCTCTCGACATCGTCAGCTACAGCTCTATCGGGATCCATATACTAAACGAAAACACATTTTTAAATGTCAGAAGTCATCACACTATCGCAGTATATTTTATGGCATGTATAGCTAGACTCACACATGCTACGTTAGTCCTAGAATTGACTAAGTCATAGCTCTGATAGCAGTAAAATTTAACACCCCTAACCCATATCCGTAGTCGAAATGGGTTACGAGATATTACCAGAGGAGACATAGCTTTTAGACAATCACAAACAAACTCACATTGTAATTCAATTTCAAATTAAATATATATTTATCATATATGTAACGCCCTGATTTTTGAGATTTTTTCGGGTTTCTGTGATTTTTGTTAAATTTTGAAATTTTGGTGTTCTGAATATTGGAATGGTGTTTAAATGTGTTAATAGGTCTTTAGAAGGCCCAAGCCTAGGTTAAACATGGTAAAATATCAAGGTTGGATTTTAAGTGAATAGGAGACTGGGTTAAGTGGGCTTTAAGAAGAACTTCGTAAGTTATGACACAAATAAGGCTTTGGTAAAGTGGCAATGTGTCACCACTAGATTCCTAAAAAAATGGCTCATGGGAAGGAATTGAAGGTCCAAGCTTCGAGTCGCAAGGTAGGCATGTAGTTACTTTTTAATTTTGGACATGTGCTGGGCACATGATCACTCAAGAGAATTTCGGCAAGGGCCTTAAGGAGGTTCGGCCGATTGCTTTAGTTGATATTAGGGTTAGGTTCTTTTCTTTTTCTGTCTTGGAGGATTAGGGTTAGCCACCTGAAAGTTTTCATTCATTCATTCTGAGTTCTCACAAAAGACGAAAACGCAAGTTCCTCTTCTTGATGCTGAATTTTCTCCCTCTCTTTTTCTCCATTTTCTTTCTTCCTCTATGCTTCTTCTGTTAGCCGAAACCTTCTGATCACCCTACTCACCTTCTCTGTCGATCCCATCCTCCACAAAACCTCCATAGCCGTTTGCCATAAAAGTCGAATCCCGAAACTCACTACTTGTGCCGATTTTTCCAAAGCCAAAATCCTTCGATATTTTTGTTCCTCTTGATCAACATTCATCTTCTCTAAACCCTTGGTACTGGTCGGCAGCATTATTCCAAGGTTATAGCCTCGAACTATCATCTTCTTCACCACTTAAAAAGCCGAAATACCATAAGACTTAGGGGCTTATAGCCGAAACTTTAGATCTCTTGGATTTGGGTTCTTCCATTATTAAGAGGATAGATCTACATCAGATCTGCATATAAATCAAGGAGGAATAAGTGGTAAGTGCTTATTACTTTAGATCTAGTCTTATTTCTTTCAAGTTAGAAAAAGCCGAAGTCTCTAAAGGTTAGGGAGGCTGTCGATTTGGGCTTGTAGCTCTAAGGGATGTTATAATTGTTTTAATTTGATAATAGTGTGATCTAGAAGCTGCTGATCGAAGGCTTGGAAAAGTGGAACGACTGGATCTAAACCTAGTCGCTAATTTCGGCAAAGGTAGGATCGCTAGCGCCTAAGGTGCTTTTGGCCGAATATGGTAAGGGGGTTAATACGTAGTTCGTTTTTGATAGTTAGATTAACGTGTTAGTAATCCAATTGGAGGTAGTTCATGTGTGTGAATCTCGTTAGCATATCGTCCAAAACAGGTGTGTAACTGACACCCTTTCATAATTTAGATCGGCAAAAGCCGAAAAGCCGAAATGCCGAAAAACTGATATTTTGTGGACTTGCGAGTGTGCGAATGCTCGTGAGGTAAATCGAGTAACATTTTCGGTAAACTACAATGTTTAGACTGCAGAGTGCATGATTTCTGTGCCTTCGGTATTTTTGGGCTTTATGGGCCAAAATTGGGATAGTGGGGCAACGGGCCCAATTCAGTAAGAACCCTCGGTAAGTGTTTCTGTTAGTACGCGAAAGGTGGAAATATGCATGAAAACCCTTAAAACTGATAAAATGTGGAAAATTTACAGATTTACCCCTAGGAGTAAAATTACTGATATACCCCTAGGGTTAAGGTTGACCTGAATGCATGTTTGACTGTTATTATTTACTGCATGCCATGTTATTATTATTTGATGCATAGGACTAGGATACTGATGGAGGAAGTACTGAAACTGGCCTGTCCACGTACTGGAGGCTTTGCCTCAACTTACTGATAACTGAGCAGCAATGCTACAACTGTAGAGTGTAGGGCTGGGTGGGTTGAGCTATTCCCCACATGGAGTGTAGGGTTGGTACGGCTGGAGTGTAGCGGTTGGTTATAGGCTGGGTTGGGCTTGCATACACGAATAAATCTGATATGTTCTAGAATGGGCCTCTAGGCCATACTGTTATCTGAAAATGGGGCTAAGGTCTAGTTTATTCTGAAAAGGGCTTCGGCCCAATACACACTGTTATCTGAATGGGCTTAGGCCCAATGGGCTTGAGCTGACTTGGGCTTTGAATGGGATTTCTTTACACACTGAGTTTCCAAACTCACCCCTTTCCCTTCCATCCTAGCAGGTGAGCCCTAGTTGGTGGACTTAGAGCTGAGCGGGATTCAGAGTGGCCATGAAGATTAATTTCTATTTTTTTAAGTTTCGCAATTATTATTTTGATTATTTTGTTTCTGGTTTAAGTTGTAATAAGGCCGCTCTTCTTATTATTTTATTTATTTTGGGTATTTAAATTGGTTAGCTTTAGGGCGTGTTTTATAAAAGTTTCCTATTTTCAAAATATCACAATAACTGAGCAAAGCTTCCGCAATATAAACGTTTTCAAAGGAAATGAATATTTTAAATAGACTTAAAATTAATTAATTATTCGTGGACTAGTAACAGGCTTAAAGTGTGGCAATAGATGTGTGCATGTCTAGGATTGGATCCGTGAAGAGCTTGGTATTGAAGCAGTCTAACAGATTCACCTCCTCTTTTCTGGCTTCCTACCTGGTGCATAGCTTCCTTTCACTTTAACTTAAAACAAAACATTCTTCAAACCCTAAGAAAGATTTTTGGATAAAACATGACTTCTTTAGTAACATTCCCCATGTGACACGTTGAATTCGGCCGTAACGTCTGGACCGAGTTTGGGGTGTTACATTTAGTGGTATCAAAGCCCTGTTGCAACAACTCGGCAGTGGATCGGGTCCAAAAAGGTTTTGAAAACTTTGAGCCCAAAAAGGGTATTTTTGAAAAAATTTGATTGTTGAAACCAAATTTTTATTGAAAGGAGATAATTTCCAAACCTGTTTTCTTTAAACCAAAAGTGTGAGAAATGGATTTCAAAAGGGCCTAAATCTTTTGAGTTTGTCTGAGAACTGATGAGGTGGCACACTGAATCCCCGGCACCAAGTCTGTAAGTATCTTTTTATTTTATATACTAAACTGTACTGTTGATAGTACTGAGCCTTAGAGTTAGTACTATAGATAATGTAGCATTAAGGCTACAAAACTGAGACTATAGGGCAAACTAAGCCCTAGGGAACTGAGATAATAGCTAAACTGCAGTCGCGCGAGAACAACTCTGAAACTTTATCTGTTCATAAGATATTCTGTAATAAATAGTGGAAACAGCAAACTAACGACATAAAATTTGTAAACAGATAAATCAATATGAGTACGAGAGCTACTCGGGGAAGAGGCCGTGGTTGAGGCCGAGTTAGTACTCAAGCTGGATCTTTGTCATCTGAACACATACCAGCTGGTAAGGCACGACCACCACCAGTGGATGAAAATGGGCCGTATGATCGGGCCGCGAGGGACGACGCTCTGTCCCAGGCCATGTTGAGAGTTTTGGAAAGGGTGACCGGAGCTAATGTCGGGCCCATGAATAGGAGGTCCATTTTTGAGCGACTCCGAGCCAACAGAGCTGAGGTTTTTATGGGTATATCTAGAGTAGCCCCAAATGTGGCTGAGTATTGGCTGGAAGCCACGGAGCGAATTATGGATGACCTGGACTGCTCAGTGGAGCAGAAGTTAAAAGGGGCGGTGTCATTACTGCGGGATGAGGCGTATCAGTGGTGGATCACTGTGAGAGAGGGTACCCCAGCTGAGAGGGTAACTTGGGAGTTCTTCAAGCAATCCTTCAAGGTGAAATATGTCAGAGCTAGCTATGTGGATGCACGAAGAAAGGAATTCGTGAACCTGACCCAGGGTAGTAAGACCGTTGCTGAATATGAGGCAGAGTTTCTGCGGTTGAGCCGGTACGCTAGTGGCATTGTCTCTATCGAATATGAGCGCAGTGTTCGTTTTGAGGATGGCCCTAGGGATGAGCTAAGGGTGCTCATAGCTCCACAGAGAGAGCGCAATTTTGCTGCACTAGTAGAGAAGGCTAAGATAGCCGAAGAGGTGAAGCAGGCCGAACGAAAGAACCGCGACAAGGATTGAAACCGGTTCAGGAGGGATGCTGGACCAACTAGTGCTGCAAATCGAAATGTTAAGAGAGCTAGGACTGAGGAACCAGTTCGAGCAGTTCCGGTGAACACGGTTAGACCACAAGCTTGTGAAGATTGTGGTAGAATGCATCTGGGGGAATGCTGGAAGCGTTCTGGGGCTTGTCTTCGTTGTGGATCAAAGTAACATAGGATCAGGGACTGTCCTAGGAGGCCAGTTCAGACTCAAGGGCCTGAACAAGGAGCTGTGCAACCTGTCCAACTAGCGCGAGGTGGACTGCCGCCGCCGAGAGGTCGGGGCCAAGGTCACGGTGGCAATGGCCGTGGACGTGGGGCACCTGGCAGGGGTACTATTAATGCTGATGCTCGTCAACCAGCTTTGGTATATGTTGCTCATCTCCGCGAGGAGGGTGACGCACCTGATGTCATAACTAGTATGTTTTTTTATCTCTGGTGTACCTTATACTGCTCTGATAGATGTGGGGTCAACTCATTCATATGTTGCATGTGACATTTCTGGGGCATTGGGTGTTCACTTTGAGGAGACTGTGTGGGGTAACTGTGATAAATCCTTTAGGTCACTCGGTTAAAGTAGAGAAACTCTTTAGGGAGGTGCCTTTAGAGACTTAAGGTAGGATTTTCTGTGGAGACTTGATGGAGTTACCGTTCGGAGAATTTGATTTGATCCTAGGGACAGATTGGTTGACCAAGCATAGGGCAACGCTGGATTGTGCAGCTAAGATGATGGTGTTAAGGACTGTTGAGGATGAAGAGGTAATGATTATTGGAGAACGAACAGATTACTTGTCCAATGTAGTATCGGCTTTGAGGGCTGAGAAACTGATGCGTAAGAGATGCGAGGCATATTTGGCTTTTGTAAGCCAAGTTGAAACTGAGGATCTGACTGTGGAGACCGTCAAAACTGTTAGGGAATTCCGGGATGTTTTCCCAGAAGAGCTTCCTGGATTACCTCTAAATTGGGAGGTCGAGTTTGGAATCGATTTGCTGCCTGGAACAGCTCCAGTATCCATTGCACCCTATAGGATGGCACCGAAGGAGTTAGTGGAACTGAAAGCTCAAATCCAAGAGTTGTTGGATAGAGGCTTCATTAGACCTAGTGTGTCTCCATGGGGAGCACCGGTCCTATTTGTGAAGAAAAAGGACTGGATGATGCGCATGTGCATCGATTATCGCCAGTTGAACAAACTGACGATAAAGAACAAATACCTACTGCCAAGAATTGATGACTTATTTGACCAACTTAGAGGAGCTTCGGTATTTTCCAAGATTGACCTTCGATCTGGATACCATCAACTAAGGGTAAAGGAAGTGGATATTCATAAGACAGCATTCAGAACTCGATATGGTCATTACGAGTTCCTGGTTATACCGTTTGGGTTGACGAACGCACCTGCCGCTTTCATGGATTTGATGAATCAGATATTCCAACCTTACTTGGACCGATTCGTGGTAGTTTTCATCGATGATATTTTGGTATATTCGAAAACCGAGGAGAAACATGTGGAGCATCTACGTATTGTACTGCAAGTGCTGAGAGAGAAGCAACTGTGCGCGAAGTTTAGTAAGTGTGAATTCTGGTTGCGAGAAGTGGCTTTTCTAGGTCATGTGGTTTCTGCTGAAGGAATTAGAGTGGATCCTCAAAAAATTGAGGCAGTTCTGGGATGGAAACCACCAAAGTCAGTATCGAAAATTTGGAGTTTTCTGGGTTTGGCAGGCTATTACCGAAGGTTCGTAGAGAAATTTTCTCTGATTGCCGCACCATTAACGAAACTGTTTAGGAAAGGGGTAGAATTTGTCTTGACTGAGAAACAGCAAAAAGCTTTTGACCATTTGAAAAAGATATTGACTGAAGCGCCAGTGTTGATCCAACCGGAGTCTGGGAAGGACTTCACCGTGTATAGCGATGCGTCGCATGTGGGGTTAGGATGTCTACTGATGCAAGAGGGTAAGGTGGTCGCTTATGCTTCGCGACAGATTAAGCCTCATGAAGCGAACTACCCTACGCACGATTTAGAGCTAGCAGCAGTGATCTTCGAGTTGAAAATCTAGAGACATTACTTATATGGATAAAAGTGTATCATATACACAGACCATAAGAGCCTAAAGTATCTGTTGACTCAAAAGGAGTTAAACCTTAGGCAACGAAGATGGGTAGAGTTGCTTAAGGATTACGACTGTTCGATTGAGCACCACCCAGGTAAGGCTAACGTGGTGGCTGATGCATTGAGTCGAAGGGTTGTTACTGATTTGAGAGCCTTGTTTGCACATTTGAGTCTGTTCGACAATGGAAGTCTGTAGGCAGAATTACAAGTGAGGCCTACTTGGACTGAGCAAATTAAAGAAAAACAGTTGAAGGATGATTCGTTAGTTCTTCGATTTCGGCAAGTTGAGAATGGTGGGAATGAGGATTTTGGACTGAACACTGACGGAGTTCTATGCTTTCGTAGAAGAGTTTGTATTCCAAAAGACCCTAAATTGAGGCGGTTAATTTTAAATGAGGCTCATGGTGGACCCTGTGCCATGCATCCTGAAGGGAATAAGTTATATCGAGATCTGCGAGAGGTGTACTGGTGGCCTAGACTGAAACGGGAGGTGACTGAATTTGTTGGGAAACGTCTGACGTGCCAGCAAGTTAAGGCCGAGCACCAATTGCCTTCTGGATTACTGCAACCGGTGAAAATTCCACTATGGAAGTGGGAGAGGCTACCTTTGACACCCACCAAGAAAGATTCTGTGTGGGTAGTTATGGACAGGTTAACAAAATATGCACATTTCATACCAGTTTGTATTGATTACTCACTGCAAAAATTGGCCAGGTTGTATGTGGCAGAGATAGTGCGACTGCATGGACTGCCAGTGTCTATTATTTCTGATCGAGACCCTAGGTTTACATCTTGGTTCTGGCAGAAGTTGTAGGAGGCATTGGGTACACGATTGGATTTCAGTACTACTTTTCATCCTCAGACGGATGGACAGTCGGAAAGGGTTATTCAAATTTTGGAGGATATGTTAAGAGGTTGTATCATCGATTTTCGTGGTAGTTAGGAGGACTACTTGCCATTGGCGGAGTTCGCATACAACAACAGCTACCAAACAAGTATTCAGATGGCTCCATATAAGGCACTTTATGGGCGAAGATGTCGTACGCCTACGTGTTGGACAGAGTTGGGTGAACGAAAAGTGCTTGGACCGGAGTTAGTGACAGATACTGAAAGTAAGGTTAAGTTGATAAGAGATCGATTAAAGGAGGCATCTGATAGACAGAAGTCGTATATGGATCTAAAGCGCAAACAGATTGAGTTCGCTGTTGGGGATATGGTTTTCTTGAAGGTTTCACCTTGGAAGAAGATCTTGAGGTTCGGTAAGAAAGGTAAATTGAGTCCGCGGTTTATAGGGCCTTATCGGGTTCTTAAACGGGTAGGGCCAGTAGCGTATCAGTTGGAATTACCACCGAAGTTGGATAGAATCCATGACGTCTTTCATGTGTCTATATTGAGACGATAACGATTGGATCCTTCACATGTTGTGCCAGTGGAGGACATTGAAGTAAAGACTGATTTGACCTTTGAAGAAGAACCCGTACAAATTTTAAATCGATAGGTTAAAGTTTTAAGAAGGAAGTCGGTTCCATTGGTAAAAGTACTGTGGCGTAATCATGGAAGGGAAGAGGCTACTTGGGAGTCAGAAGAGACTATGCGTCAATAATACCCTCAACTATTTAGATCAGGTAAATTTTGAGGCCGAAATTTCTTTAAGCGGGTAGAGTTGTAACGCCCTGATTTTTGGGATTTTTTCGGGTTTCTGTGATTTTTGGTAAATTTTGAAATTTTGGTGTTCTGAATATTGGAATGGTGTTTAAATGTGTTAATAGGTCTTTAGAAGGCCTAAGCCTAGGTTAAACATGGTAAAATATCAAGGTTGGATTTTAAGTGAATAGGAGACTGGGTTAAGTGGGCTTTAAGAAGAACTTCGTAAGTCATGACACAAATAAGGCTTTGGTAAAGTGGCAAGGTGGCGCCACTAGATTCCTAAAAAAATGGTGCATGGGAAGGAATTGAAGGTACAAGGTTCGAGTCGTAAGGTAGGCATGTAGTTACTTTTTAATTTTGGACATGTGCTGGGCATATGATCACTCAAGAGAATTTCGACAAAGGCCTTAGGGAGGTTGGGTCGATTGCTTTAGTTGATATTAGGGTTAGGTTCTTTTCTTTTTCTATCTTGGAGGATTAGGGTTAGCCACCTGAAAGTTTTCATTCATTCATTCTCAGTTCTCACAAAAGCCGAAAACGTAAGTTCCTCTTCTTGATGACGAATTTTCTCCCTCTCTTTTTCTCCATTTTCTTTCTTCCCTTATGCTTCTTCTGTTAGCCGAAACCTTCTGATCACCCTACTCACCTTTCTCTGTCGATCCCATCCTCTACAAAACCTCCATAGCCGTTTGCCATAAAAGCCGAATCCCGAAACTCACTATTTGTGCCGATTTTTCCAAAGCCAAAACTCTTCGGTATTTTTGTTCCTCTTGATCAACATTCATCTTCTCTAAACCCTTGGTACCGGTCGGCAGCATTATTCCAAGGTTATAGCCTCGAATCATCATCTTCTTCACCACTTAAAAAGCCGAAATACCATAAGACTTAGGGGCTTATAGCCGAAACTTCAGATATCTTGGATTCGGGTTCTGCCATCGTTTAGAGGATAGATCTACATCAAATCTGTGTAGAAATCAAGGATGAATAAGTGGTAAGTGCTCATTGCTTCAGATCTAGTCTTATTTCTTTCAAGTTAGAAAAAGCCGAAGTCCCTAAAGGTTAGGGAGGCTGTCGATTTGGGCTTGTAGCTCTAAGGGATGTTATAATTGTTTTATTTTGATAATAGTGTGATCTAGAGGCTGCTGGTCAAAGGCGTGGACAAGTGGAACGACTGGATCTAAACCTAGTCGCTAATTTCGGCAAAGGTAGGATCGCTAGCGCCTAAGGTGCTTTTGGCCGAATATGGTAAGGGGGTTAATACGTAGTACGTTTTTTATAGTTAGATTAACGTGTTAGTAATCCAATTGTAGGTAGTTCGTATGTGTGGATCTCGTCAGCATATCGTCCAAACAGGTGTGTAACTGACACCCTTTCATAGTCTAGATCGGCAAAAGCCAAAAAGCCAAAATGCCGAAAAACCGGTATTTTATGGACTTGCGAGTGTGCGAATGCTCGTGAGGTAAATCGAGTAACGTTTTCGGTAAACTACAATGTTTAGACTGCAGAGTGCATGATTTCTGTGCCTTCGATATTTTTGGGCTTTATGGGCCAAAATTCGGATAGTGGGCCAACGGGCCCAATTCGGTAAGAACCCTCGGTAAATGTTTCTGTTAGTACGCGAAAGGTGGAAATATGCATGAAAACCCTTAAAACTGATAAAATTACTGAAACACCTTTATAGGTGGAAAATTTACAGATTTACCTCTAGGAGTAAAATTATTGATGTACCCCTAGGGTTAAGGTTGACCTGAATGCATGTTTGACTGTTATTATTTACTGCATGCCATGTTATTATTATCTGATGCATGGGACTGGGATACTGATGGAGGAAGTACTGAAAGTGGCTTGTCCACGTATTGGAGGCTTTGCCTCAACATACTGATAACTAAGTAGCAATGCTGCAACTATGGAGTGTAGGACTGGATGGGTTGAGCTATTCCCCACATGGAGTGTAGGGCTGGTACGGCTGGAGTGTACCGGTTGGTTATAAGCTGGGTTGGGCTTGCATACACAAATATGTCTGATCTATTCTGGAATGGGCCTCTGGGCCATACTGTTATCTGAAAATGGGGCTAAGGTCCAGTTTATTCTGAAAAGGGCTTCAGACCAATACACACTGTTATCTGAATGGGCTTAGGCCCAATGGGCTTGAGCTGACTTGGGCTTTGAATGGGCTTTCCTTACACACTGAGTTTCCAAACTCACCCCTTGCCCTTCCATCCTTGCAGGTGAGCCCTAGTTGGTGCACTTGGAGCTGAGCGGGGTTCAGAGTGGCCACAAAGATTAATTTCTGTTTTTTTAAGTTTCGCAATTATTATTTTGATTATTTTGTTTCTGGTTTAAGTTGTCATAAGGCCGCTCTTCTTATTATTTTATTTATTTTGGGTATTTGAATTGGTTAGCTTTAAGGCGAGTTTTATAAAAGTTTCCTATTTTCAAAATATCACGATAACCGAGCAAAGCTTCTGCAATGTAAACTTTTTCAAAGGAAATGAATATTTTAAATAGACTTAAACTTAATTAATTATTCATGGACTAGTAACAAGCTTAAAGTGTGGCAATGGATGTGTGCATGTCTAGGATTAGATCTGTGAAGAGCTTGGTACTTAAGCAGTTCAACAGACTCACCTCCTCTTTTCTGGCTTCCTACCTGGTGCACAGCTTCCGTTCACTTTAACTTAAAACAAAACATTCTTCAAACCCTAAGAAATATTTTTGGATAAAACATGACTTCTTTAGTAACATTCCCCATGTGACACGCTGAATTCGGCCGTAATGTCTGGGCCGGGTTTGGGGTGTTACAATATATATATACAAGTTAACCCAAATATTTATCAAAAATTTTAGCATTTCAATAAACAAACTGAATCACCAATCTATATATACAAGTTTTAACTACAATAAGTAATACACCTTTCACTAATTACAACAAGCAATAATCACATCTAATTATACGCATACATATTTCATAACCGAATATGCCAAACACATCCAAATATTTAGACCACATCATTTAATCAAAACATAAACCCATATTTAACAAATGAACAAGTCATAGACAACTCAAACAGAATTATTCATTTCTCTTAACACATAATCGAATGACCTTATTTCATTTACACATATCTAACTAACATATATACTTTCATATTAATAGTATATATATTGCCATATCAATTAAAAGCCATATCATGATAGAATTATTTCATGTTCAAACATAATAATAAACCTGTAAGCATTGAAACAATTATAATTCATTAACTTAAAACAACCACCTCAATCACTTATAATATATTCTATAAATACCTTAGTCGAATCACTCATATATTCATTCAAGATCATTAACCATTTCCAAAACATAAAATACCTATCATGAACAACATCATTTTATATCACATAATAATATAACCAAAACAATTTCAAGTCATAACCAAACATAACCGAAATCAAGCATAGAAAATTAAGCCATTTTTGCATGGCCCTTATACAAGTTCAAAATCAACACTTCAAAAGTATGTTCCAGCCTATACATGCCATAAGTTTGAATTTAAAACTTTCAAAAGTACCGAGAATAAACGATAGTGCGATTAACTTTACTGACAATTCCTGAGCATGTAATGATCTCCAAAATCTATAAAATAAAGACAAATATATACACACAAATTAAGCTAACTTAGCTTAGTAAGCTTTAATCAAATTAAACTATTAATGCAAAATAACATCTCAATTACTAATCATTTCAGTTAAATAAATCAATTTATGCATTTGTACTCACATTTAATTTCAAGCTTTTAATTCCATTAATATTTAATATATTCTTTCATAAGACAATTTCTCCTTGGCCTAATATACATATATACATCATCAATATATCTCCAAATTTCGAAACCATGTTGTCTTATATAATCGAATATACATATATATTTATAAACATATATTCATCACTCAAACTTTAACATTACATCATATACAACTATAAGGCCAAATATATTTCTCATATTAACACATATACTACAACAACTTCATATATCCATTTTCATCACATATCAAGAAATCATTTCACCTTATTTTCAAATAAGTAACCAACTATCACGTACCTAATTGTTTTAGCTCATTTAACGTATTCAATTACCACATCAGCATAAAGTCTTTTATGCATAAACTTATAATAATTCACCGGCATAAAGCGTGCTAGGCTTAAGCCTGTATCACACACCGGCATAAGGCCTGCTAGACTCAAATTCTGATTTTATACACTGGCAATAAGCCTGCTAGGCATAAAACCCGATCAAATTCACCAGCACAAGGCTTGCTAGGCTCAAAGCCCGAATATCACTATTATAAAGTTTTTTCATGCATAATTCATATAACGCAAATTCTAGATATTCCATATAGTTCATACGGACTTTCAAATGTTATAACTCAGTCGAATTAAACTCAAATACATTATTTTCATGCTTAATCATATTCGACTAACCCTACTATAAATCTATAAATTCCAAATTAGCATATTAAATTAAATTACATTCAGAATTAACGATGTTTAATTGCTTAAAGACTTACCTTGGATATCGACGAACAATGTAAATCGGCTATTCAACTATTTTTGCTTTTCCCCGATCCAAGTCCGATTTCTTTTGTTCTTGATCTATATAATTTCATATTAATCTCATTCAAATACAATTTCATTCAATTTAATCCAACAACACATAAATGGGAAACTTACCATTTTACCCCTAGTATTTCATACTTTTACAAATTAGTCCTAATTGCATAAAACATAAAATACACAAAATCTCCATGCAACATGCTTAGGTTGAATGTTCCTCTAGTACATACAAATACACACATTTCATTTATTTTTCATTTTAGTTCTTCAATTTATTATTTTTGCAATTTAGTCCTAATTACTCAAATTTACCAAAAATTCCAATACAAAACATATCTTTCATAATTTATCATCAAACATCACAAAACAAAAATATTCATCAATGGCATAACTCAAAATATTCATAAAATCAGAAATTCTAGCATGGGTCGGATAGTATTCGAAGCAACGATCTCAAAAACGTAAAAATTATCAAAAATTGAAACCAAACTAACCTTGAATCAAGCTTGAGAATGGTCGAATATTACAAAGCTTTTGTTTCTTTTTCTTTTGCTTAGTTTCGGCGATGAGAGTATGAAATGAAAAACAAATTTATTTTTATGTTTTATTATAATATATGTTAACTTTTAACTTAATTACTTATTTATCCTTTATATTTAAATAGAAAACAATTATAAATATGGGCACAGCCGTCCATCACAATTGTTTATGGTTTATTTTCAACATAAATACTCCAATTTAAAAAGCCACTAACAAATCAGCCCTTATGTTTTAAACTATCAAATATTTAATTTACGCGATTAAGTCCTTTTATTAAATTCAGCACACAAACAATCAATTTTTCACACGAAACTTTCCCACATGCAAATTCACATATAAAAAATACGAAAATAATATTTAAATATTTTTCTAACTCGAATTTGTGGTCCCGAAACCATAGTTCCAACTAGGGTCTAAATTGGGCTATTACAATTCTAGTACGACCGGCAAAGCAACCCTTATTAATTGTCTAACAACAATATAAGCATTCGTAATTCAATACCCCAATAGCTTTGCATTTTGAAGAACCTAACTCTAATTAATGGCCTCAATCATGTGGTCATTTAGATCTGATCACTATCTTCCCTTGACAGAATCCAACTTGCCTTTTCCCACCTGGATACGCCAATTTGTTCGTGGGAATTCAAATACAACATGGCCAACTCGACATCCCAACTGTAAACCAAACAACTCCAACCCAACAAGTATTTTTTGAATTAAAACTAAAATAAATTTACGGGACAAATTTGTACTATCCTATATTCTGAAGAGATAGCAAATACTATGTTGAAAAGTTACTAGTGAAAGTTCATATCTCACGATTGTTTTTTCAGAGTGACAACTGGGCTAAAGCTAAAAGGGAATTAGTTAAGTATGAGATTAATCATGTTAGTTGGGTGTATGGAAATGATTTTAAATGAAAAAGGTAGAAAGCGGAAAGGGAAAGGGACTTATCAGGCAATTTAGCCAAAATAATGGAATGAAAAAAATGGCAGAATGACTACACTTCGCTCTGTCGAATGAATAAAAAGAAAGGTATAAATTTCATTCAATTTCCAAGTGTATTCCAGTGTGTATTTTCACGCCACCAACACTAAGTATTTATACACTTTCTTCATGTTAAATTTAGCAAGATTTTTTTCATAAAACATATCAACTAAAATCAGATTTAAACTATTTATAGAATTTTTCACAATTTAAAAAAAAATCTGATTTTAACTAGTTAACCAATAATTCTTCAATTTCGCCCTCCTCTTTTCTTTTCATTCCAATTTAGCCCATTTTGTTTGATTCCAAATTTAGGCGCTTAAATTTCATCTCTTATAAGAAAAACACAAGTTTAGTAACATCTTATTCAAAAATTAGCCAAAAAATACATTAAAAGCAAAAAAATTAACTTGCTATCAAATTCCCCCTACTTAGTCGATGCTTGTCCTCAAGCATGATGTGTACTCTATACCAAAAATCATTCGATAATCTTTTTCGAAATCAAATATCCTTCCTCAACCCAGCATAATGCAAACAATTAGGTGCACAAAAAATAAGTAATTGCTAGATTCAATTAATAAGCATTTTATAAAATTTCAAACATTATGTAAAATTCAACTGCTTCACTAAATTTAGGCTTAATCAAACTTGTGAGACAATCGTACTTAATATATGTATTTTGTTCTTTTTATTTCTCTTTCTCTTTTTTTTTATAACAAATTTGAGACATAGTCAAGTCTTTTTACGTGAAATGAGATGACAACCCAAGCACCTCATTCCGATTACTCAAATTGCTCACATTTTCGAATCTTCACTCTTAACTAAGTCATTAGCATATTTTTATTTATTTATTTTACTTATTTATTTATATCAGTACTTTTATTAAGCAAGTTTAAAGAGCCACCAATCTTTATGAAGTGCTAACTTGCCATAACATTTTCAACTCTACAAAATACTTGTTAGTCAAAGTAAGCAACAGTTATTCATGAATTACTTAATTTATTTAAATAAACTAAGCATAGGAACTGGAAGTGCATTTTCAAAATGAATTAAGGAATAATCTTAGTATACGAATTAACATATGTACAGAAGAAATAGCATGGCATGTCCTACAACCCCCCACTTAGCCCACATTGCCCTCAATGTGAAATTTTAAAACAATATTAAATAGAAGGGTCAAGTGGACTCCCCGTATTAATTTGGTATAGGGTGGTTTAGGTAGTTCGGGTTGGTTCTGGTCAGTTTGGTCTTCAGTGTATGTTTCAACAAGTGGCATCATTGAAATTTGACAATGCGTGCCCATGCCACAAAAGAAATTCGATTCTAATTTATTTTTGGATGAAAATGGGCAACCTCTACCATCATTATTGGAAAACAACACATTAAAATAGATTAAAAAATAATCTTATTATTTTTATTTTTATTTTCAACATAAATTAAACTTAATTCAAATTTAAATAAATTAAAATAAATATGAGTTGCCTCCTAAAAAGAACTTTTGTTTAACTTCGTTAGCTCGACGACCTGAGTGTTAGTCGTTTGGTTCCTTAAGAATTAATTCTTCCATTAAGTGCACTTGGAAGTTCTCGTAGAAAGGTTTCAACCTTTGATCATTGACTTTGAAGCATTTTCTGGATTCCTTCATAATCGGTGGATTAAGGCATCTTTGAGCTTTTCCATTTAGGTTTGCCTTTTCCTCTATCAGAATCCTTAAAAGTTCTAGTAACGATTTGAGCTTTAATTTTGGGGCATCCATGTGAATGAAAGCTTTATGTATTGGTTCTTTGATCTTCAATACTTCCTCTAGTTTATCCATAGCATCAAGGTCTAAACTCCTACAAAGCACAATTTGTTTCTCACCCCCTTCATGATATTCAAAATATAATTTTGTTAGTGATTCAATGATATCAACACTAGAAACATTCAATATTGTGGTCCGCCCATCACCTCATAAATATTAGATTTTACCACTTCACTATCAAACTTTATAGTAAGTGTTCCACTTCAAACATTAGTTTTCGTACATGCATCCGGAAGGGGTGTTGGAAGAGACCTTGTAAAGGTGAATGAACTAGTATGTCTCAAGTACTTAAAGATATTTTTATCTACAACCTAATGACCTTTACCAGGATCCACTTGGTATCTATTTGTCATGCTAAAAGCATACAATACTTCTAGATGAGTACATAGAATAGCATACACAATAGACCTAATAGTTGAAGTATATAGAATCCTACTCATACGTTCTCTCTCTTGTGGAGTTGAATGACACATTTCCTTCAAAAGTGAAATACCATGTCTTATAGGTAAGAATCCTCTCTTGTATTTTTCCATGTTAAACCTTTTTAGTCATTTATCTATGTATCTAATTTTCTTAGACCTATGAGCTGTCTTGGATTATATCTATAGATTTTGACTCCTAATATTTATGTAGCCTAGCCCACGTCCTTAATAGAAAAATAACTTTCTAACCAAGTCTTAACATACTGTAGGATATGTATGTCATTTCCTATTATAAGTATGTCATCTACATACAGTACTAATAATAAAATAGTACTCCAACTAACTTTCCTATACACAAGGCTCATCTTCATTTTTGATAAAACAAAACTCTTTGATTGCATCATTAAAATGAATATTCCAACTTCGAGAAGCTTGCTTCAACCCAAAAATGGATTTTTGTACCTTGCATATCTTTCCAATATCTTTAGGATCGACAAAAACCTTTAGAATGTGTCATGTACACATCCTCTTCTAGTTTCCCATTAAGGAAAGTTGTTTTTGTAACACCCCTAAAATATGGCCTATCAGTTTTAGGGGTAATTTAAGAATTTTTGCCTTAAAGTGTTTGGAATTTTGCGACATGGTATACTGGTAGTGTTTTTTTTACTACTGGTTTGTAATAGAGATAAAATTGTGAGCATTTATGTAGAAGTTTTACCAAATTTTAAAAATTAACCTATTTTCCCCCATCATCTTTATAAAACCCACGTTAGATTTCTCCCATGCTTTGTGTTTGTCTTCTCTTATTTTCTAAGCTCTTCTTATCAATTTTTGATTCCAAAACTCTATTTCTTTGATTTCTATCATCCTCCTAATCATAAACCTCCATTAAATACCAAGAAAAACACCCAAAAACACCATAATTTTCTCCATTGTCAACTTTCAGGTTTTCCAAGTTTTCGATCAAATGCTTGGTTTCTTATTGTATAAAGTAACGATTCAACTCCTAAATAGTTTTACATCTGAATTAGTCTTCAAAACTAAGTTATTAGCCATTAAATAGCATGTTTGAATAAAAGCCGAAAATTTGCTCGTTAATGATGGATTTTGGAATTTGAGTAAAAATGTGATTTCAAAGTGTTTTTCAACTTATTTTAACATGATTAAAAGATTTCTAAACTTACTTTGAAGTTTCGTTAAGTATTTCTTGAGTTTTAATGAATTTTCAAAAAATAGCCGAAAACACATCGAAAAAGTCGATACTATGAATTGAGTATTTTATTGTAATTTAAAGGTTGGGATTAGTCATGGGTGAATAATTAGATGAATTTAACTCGTTTTAGGCAAAAAGATTAAGTGTAGATCAAGATGTTTGGATTTCAAGTTGGTTATGATAATGGTTTCTGCTACATGAGAACATAGCTTAGGCTTATGTTTTTGATTTCCTGTGGTGAGTCCATAGTTAAATTTTGAATGTATTGTTGTGTGAATTATTGTGTTGAAGCTTTGAATTCGTTAGGACCTTTTATGAGTAGAGATAAAGGCAAGGAAAAGCTAGTTTGAGCTTTTTGCATTTCGGCGAAAGCGTATTGGTAAGTGTTTGGAATAAGTTCTTATGGACATGATTCAATACGTTATCTGAAAATTTAGTTGTAGCCTAAAACCTATCTAAATTTCAAGTGTAAGCTTTCTATTTCCCTTATTTTATTTTTAGTAAATTATGTAATTATGAGAATATTTATTGATTGATTATTATGATGCGATATTGTGATATGAGACATGTTAGATGACTATTGTGAATTGTATTGTGTTGTGGGCCTATTTCATTGCTGAATAGTAGTGATGATGTTGCGTTAGCAATATAAATACACAGTGAAAGTATACAAAAAATTGGTAAGTACATGTGTGTTGAATTGTGGAATGTAATATTTTTTTGACAGGTAATATATGAGAATACTTGTATGTAATATATGATGTACTGATTTTAATGCACCCATATGTGGTTAGATACGTGATGGCGCAATTAGCATTATTATGACACTTTAAGTGTACTTAATTGTCAATTTGATAAGCATACATTGTGTAAAAGTACCTATATACATTTTGTTATTGTGGATACTTTGTCCTTGTGACCTTATGATATTGTTGGATATAGTTGATATGCCATAGGATAAGTACCTATATGATTTTGTAATTTGGGCATTGAGGCCCTGGGACATGTTTGGAGAAATAAGGCAATGTAAGCTTAGCTCCATCCAATAGGAAACTTTTGGTGTGTTAGAGAGTGTTAGCTTTATGCTTCACTTTTTGGGAGATGTTCAACTCTATAAGTAAATTGTTGTCTTGAAGAGTGTTAGCTTTATGCTTTACTTGTAGGACATGTTTGACTCTATGAGTCTACTTGGTGCGATGGAGATTCGTGTATCCGATGTATGGTGGTACAGCCCACTTTTATGTTTCATAACCTCAAGAGCCAAAGTATCATAAAATGTGACTGAATGTGATTAAATGTGATTTATATGTGATGTGATATATGCTTAAATATTCATGTGATTAATGTGTCAAGGAATTAATGAAAGATGATTAAACGTGTGAAATATGATGTATATTTGATGACTGATGATGATAGAGCTCACTTTTATGTTTCATAGCCTCAAGGGCCAAATTATCTTAAAATGTATATATGTGTATTGTGATGTACGCCTAAATGAGTATGTGGTTGCTATGCAAATTATCGTTAAATGTTAGTATGTTCTCATAGTAAATTGCATATGTAATTGTTCTTTGGATCATTTCAATTTAACTTGTGAATGCATGTCAATATATCTACTAGAATTGTGGCTTATTAAAGCATGTATACATTGTAACACCCCTAACCTATATCCATTGTCGAAATAGGGTTACAGAGTATTATCATAAAAACCTAATATAAAAACATACATTTCCAAACTTTAATATAATCATAGCATAATCCATTCGTATACATGTTGGTCGTCCCTTAATGGAGCCTTTGAGGCCTTAAAAACACTTTAGAAATGATTTGGGACTAAACTGAAAACATTTGGAATATTGAGGAAAAAGTTAGAAAATTTTAAACTGCAGGGGTCACATGGCAGTGTGGCAAAGCAATGTGACTCACACGGCTGAGACACAGGCCTGTGTCTTAAACTGTGTAACAATTGAAATAAAGACACACAGCTGTGTCCTAGCCCGTGTCTATGCCTATGTAACTATCTGGGTTGGGCCACACAACCAAGCCACACGCTCGTGTGCCCGGCCATTTAACTCATGAAATAGCTTCACACGCCCTTGTGCTAGGCTATGTAACTGCCTGACTTGTAACCTTTAAAACCTATAGGGAACACACGTTTGTGTTGCATGGTCGTGTATCATACACAACTGAGACACACGCTCGTGTCTTAGGCCATGTGGACATGAAATTGGCCAAAACCAAGCCATTTTCATCACTCATTTCAAACATGTACCTACAAGAAATTTACACATATGATCAAGGAATCAAAACATACCAAAATATGCATAATATGACCAAATAAATAGGCCACTAATCCATCCAACCAATATGCCATATAGGCACCTCAATCACAATTAAGCAAATATATCTAAACCTATGCATAATTGGCCAAATCTCATCAATACACATCTAGGTCAATTCCATATCAAAACATACCATCAGTGACCATATTGTAACTATTCCATCACATACCAATATGGATATTGAAACAAGCATCAACTTAACCATATTAACATACAATCAACAAGGTATTAAAAGTACCAAAAGTACCACAAATTCAAAGCAAAATTTACATGCCAAAAATACCAACTAGCCATTAAACATAAGTCCATCTATACATGTCATTATAACCTTGGCCAAACATAAAAAAAACTACTGATATATTCGCTGGATAGTGTGCTAGGTTTCCGATGAACTTCCAAACTGATCGAGCTTCCGATAATCTATAAAACATGGGAAAGAAAACTACGTAAGCATATAATGCTTAGTAAGTTTGTAAAACATGAACATAACTTACCATTTCATTGTATAACATTAAAATTAAGCATGATATAATTCAACAACATGCTTGGCACAAGCCTAAGAATCAACAACAATACATATTAGTATGCTTGAATTCATACTTTAAACTACCACATGTTAGTACGCTTGAATTCATACTTTAACACATAACTCATTTAAACTATCATATGGTAAGATAGATTTACATGAACATAGTACCATTGAATTCATACTTTCTATAAGCATAAGTATGTTGTAACAACCCATTTTTCAGTGGTGTCAGAAACAGTGGTTTCATGGCCACCAAATCTGACGAGTAAGTTCATAAATATTATTATTTAATATCTACGAGTTAAATATGGGTTAAAAAATGGTTTTTGATTCGATAATTTATGTTATTCAAATGATTAATTAAGTTCAAGTGGTAAGAGCCTAAGGACAAGTGGTTTTAAAAATGAGGTATCGGGACCTCAATTCTATAAACCAAGCTGTAAATATTTTTATAAATATTTACAAACTATAATTAAAGTGGTATTAAAGTTTCTTTGAAAAAGTTTAACATTTCGATAGTTAATTAATTAAAAAGGACTAAATCATAAAATATGTAAAATTTTATCACTTTTTTATTTGAGTGATTAAATGGCTTTTTGAATAAAGGAAAGGGGGCTTAAATGGTGATTAGACCATTCAAGGATTTAGTGGACAATTGTGGTTATGAAATTGGCGTTTTATTTATTTATTAACCAAGCTTAAAATGGTAATTTGATAAATTAAATTAAATTAAATAAAACCAAAAGTTTGTTCATCTTTATTTTTGTCTTCTTCATCGATTGTAAAAGAAGAAAAGGGAGCCATTTTAGACCTAGACATTTCGGCATGTTCAAAGCCAAATTGGTATGTCATTTTAGCCCCGTTTCAAATAATTTTTATGTTTTTTATATTGTTGCAACTAGGTCCAGCTAGCCCGTACTTTTGATTTTGAAACTGTTAAAGATTTTGAATGTTTCCATTGATGAACCTTGTGATTTTAGATGTTAAATGATGAATTTTAAGTGTTAGTTGATATTTAAAAGTATTTTATTAAGTGATTTTGATGAATTTTCCGATTAAGGACTAAATTGTTAAAATAGTATAAATACAAGAATTTGATATGAAATTGTAACACCCCGAACCCGAAACCGACACCGGAGTCGAACACGAGGTGTTAACTGACTTTAACCCCTTATAAAATTTATTTTCCAGACACTGCCCAATCTGTGTACTAGTCGTTTTAAAAATCATATCTTGAGTTTCGTAACTTGAAAATCAGTTTCGTGCTTTTTCCCAGAAACTAGACTCATGTGCCCATCTATGTATTTTTTTCTAGAATTTTTGGTCAGGCCAATTAGTACAGTTTATTAGTCAAAGTCTCCCATATTTCAGGGGTCGACTACACTGACCTTTTCCCATTACGACTTGAATATCTCCCTGCACGGGGCTTCAATACTGATGCCGTTTGTTTCTATGAAAACTAGACTCAGAGAGAATCTGTACATATATGGTACGACCCCTAATTATCTCTGGTTAATTTATAATGAATTTCCAAAGTCGGAGCAGGGAATCCAGAAACCGTTCTGGCCCTGTCCCACAAAATCTGATTATCTCTTAATATACTGCCCATATGATCTTTTCGTTACTTCCTCATGAAAACAGACTCATCGAGATTCGATTACATAATTTATTCATCAATTAATTCCACTCCTACTATTTTTAGTGATTTTTCAATCTCATGACACTGCTGCTGCTAGCATCTGTTACGAAAGTAACTAGGTCCATTTCATGCCTACCCTTGATCCAACTCAATCGAACATTCGTGCCATTTTCGCATGGCTTAAAGTTTACATGCCAAAGTTCAAACACAACGTAATAGCTTATACATGCCAAAATGTTCTTCTAAGCCAACTAAGAAGAAAGTACCAAAACTTGCTATCCGGTGTGATGACTTCGATGACGGCCTGACCCCGCAAAAATAGATGAGTCCAAGCAACCTATAATGGGTGACAAGGAAACACCGAGTGAGTTTATAACTCAGTAAGTCATAAGCAATGCACTACCATCCATCAATAACATTATCACAAGAGGAAACAAAATGGAACGAGACAATTTACTCCATCCATACCGAACCATACCATAGTTCCTCCAACCTATCGATTCAGTTTCATATCAATTCATGCATTCACATTCCATATACTCATCAATAGGACATTGAGGCATTTTCATAAATCAATTTATTTTCGTTACAATCAAACGACTAAACGGCCTTTCACCCATCCTACGATAAATTCTATGTACGTGACTTCAAGTATATTTGTCACATAGGTTCAAACTTACCGAGCTCAACACCAAGTATAAGCATAGCACCTATTAGCCATGTACTCAAGACACTTACCCGATCCGCTGTCCGCGATCGACTCAATAGTGTCGCACACATAGTGTCCATAATGATTCACGAATGTATATTGAGTCCGCACACTCAGTGCTATATAATCAACTCGCACACTTAGTGCTACGTAATCAAATCGCACACTTAGTGCTACATAGTCAAACTCGCACACTTAGTGCCGCATGGTCAATTTGCACACTTAGTGCATCATATTCATTTCGCACACTTAGTGCAACATAGTCAAATCGCACACTTAGTGCTGTACAATTCAATCCCGCGCACTTAGCGCCAATCTCATGGTCATAAATGGTTATACCCGCACGTTTAGTGCCGAGATCAACAACTCAGTACATCTTACCTCTTTTCTTTTCATTCAACAATTTCATCATCACATACGTACATGCAAATATATATATGTATATTTATTCATTCCATTCAGCATCAAAACATAAACATTATGACCATTTGAAATAATACCAACTACATGCTTAATGACTTACCTCGTGTTGGGTAAGACGGTTCCAACTCGGCTACTCGATGACCTTTTCTTTGCCTTTGCTCGATTCACCTCCTTTAACTCCTTGAGCTTAATCAATAATTTAACTAGTTTAACCACCTTGCCAAATATTTACAATCCAATTTCACATGTATATGTATGTTAGTATATTCGGCTAATAACCTCGTGCAACTACCATATCATCAAAATCTAATCACCCATGCACATGCATTAGGTAAGTTACCTTTGCTAATTTTAAACCCAACATCACACAAGCTCTCAAGGGATGGCCGAATGCTTCTTTTGTTACCCAACTAATCATTCGACAATTTCATCCCCTTTGCCACCCTTTTATGCCTAATTATCTAAATCAAGATAAGATCATCAACATGCCTAACCATAGCCGAATGTGCAACATTAATCTATCACCTCTATCTCTTAAATACTATCAAGTTCATTTACTTCTAATTTCTTAAGTTCCACATCTTAATGCCCATTATACATAATCAAATTTAACATCATCTATATATATTTACTCATATGGCCGAATATACATACCCCCATATAATATCATTTTCATTCCATTTAACACTTAATTTCCACCACATAATCACTTGGCCGATTTTGCTAGCATACAAGCCTATGACCGAATGTCCTTGACCTCTAGTCACCTAGATTTTTATTCTTTAAGCCTCATCCAACTCATATTTTTCATTGACAACCTCCTTAACTTCAATTTATTCACATCTTTAATCATGCTACATTCGACCATTATTTAACAATAATTCATGCATCCTTTTTTATTAAACACTCAAAATCAACCATCTTCATACCTCATCACCAAAGACATCAAAATACCAACCAAGAATGTAACATTCATGGCCGAATATCATCTCCATCAATTAACAAAATTTGAACCATGGCTAGGTAGATTTTCACTTACAACTTAAAATATACATGAATCTCAAAGAATAATATCAAACATACCTTAGTCTAGCAAACCACCATAGCCGATTTTCTCAAGCTTTTTCCCCTTCCTTTCTTTCCTCTATTCGGCCAAGGATGTTCAAGAATGAACACTTTCTTTTTTCTTTCTTCAGTTCACGGCAACAAGGGGTGAGACCATGTTATTTTTTTTCCATCACCCTTCCTTTCATTATTTAATTATCATGCTTATTATTTTATTTTTCTTACCATACATCACTAACACAACATGTTGGTGACATGTTTCCACCCATAGCATGGCCGGCCACTACATATTAGGGAGGGGGAATTTGACATGCAAGTCCCCTTTTTCTTCCACATGCACTAATAGGTCCTCATGCATTGACCTATCACATTTTAAAATTTTCTCATATAAGTCCTATTGACTAAATTCACATGCAATCGACTAAATCGAAGCTTGAAATTTTTACACATTCATGATTACATATTCTAGACAATAAACATCACATTCAAACCTTTCGGTGACTCGGTTTAGCGGTCCCGAAACCACTTCCCGACTAAGGTTAATTTTGGGCTGTCACAACTCTCCCTCACTTAAGAAATTTTCATCCTCGAAAATCTTACCGGTAAATAGGTTTGGATATCGTTCTTTCATCGAGCTCTCGGGTTCCCAGGTTGCTTCCTCGATCCCGTGTTTGAGCCACAACACCTTAACCAACGGAACCCTTTTATTTCGCAACTCTTTCACTTCACGAGCTAGGATACGAATCGGTTCTTCTTCATAGCTCAAGTCAGATTGAATTTCAACTTCTGAGGGATTAATCACATGTGACGGATCGGATCTATAACGTCGAAGCATTGAAACATGGAAGACATCGTGCATCCTTTCAAGTTCAGGGGGCAAAATCAATCTATATGCAACCGGCCCCACTCGTTCGGAAATTTCGTACGGCCCAATGAATCTCGGGCTCAACTTGCCTTTACGGCCAAATCTGAGTACCTTCTTCCAAGGTGACACTTTAAGAAACACTTTATCTCCCACCTGATATTCAATGTCCTTTCGTTTTAAATCCGCATACGATTTTTGACGATCTGTGGCTACCTTCAGACTTTCGCGGATTACCTTTACTTTTTGTTGTAAGCGAATTCAATCAAAGGTAAATACCGTTCCCATGAACTACTGAACTCGAGGATGCAACATCTCAACATATCCTCAAGTATCTGAATTATCCGCTCGGATTGACCATCGGTTTGGGGGTGAAAACCGGTGCTAAAATGCAGCTTGGTACCCAAAGCTTCTTGCAATTTCTTCCAAAATCGCGAGGTGAATCTCGGATCTCTATCCGACACGATAGAAATAGGTACTCCATGTAATCTCACAATCTGAGAAACATACAATTCGGCTAGTTTATCCAATGAAAAATCCGTACGCACGGGGATAAAGTGAGCCGACTTAGTCAGCCTATCAACAACAACCCAAATCGCATCCTTCTTACTTGCGGACAATGGCAGTCCGGACACAAAGTCCATTGTGACTCGGTCCCATTTCCACTCGGGTATCATGATCGGTTGAAGTAACCCTGAAGGCACTTGATGTTCCGCTTTCACTTGTTGACATATTAAACATCTCGAAACAAAGTCGGAGATGTCTCGTTTCATACCACGACACCAAAACCGACGTTTCAAGTCGTTGTACATTTTCGTGCTCCCCGGGTGAATTGACATTCGGCTACAATGGGCTTCGTTCAGAATCATCGGAATGAGTTCCGAATTCCTTGGAACACACAAACGACTTCTAAACCTCAAACAACCATCATCATCAATCTGAAACTCCGATTCCTTGTTCGGAACACACTCAGCTCGTTTTGCAACCAATTCCTCATCGACTTTCTGAGCTTCACGAATTTGATGAGTCAATAATGGTTTGGCTTTTAATTCAGCTACTAACACATTGTCAGGTAGAACAGACAAGTGTACATTCATCGCTCGCAAAGCAAACAGTGATTTCCGGCTTAAGGCGTCCGCAACCACATTAGCCTTTCCCGGGTGGTAATCAATGACAAGCTCGTAATCTTTCAACAACTCAAGCCAACGTCTTTGTCGCAGATTCAAGTCTCGTTGAGTCATCAAATATTTGAGACTTTTGTGATCCGAAAACACATGGCACTTCTCACCAAACAAATAATGTCGCCATATTTTCAATGCAAACACAATGGCGGCTAGTTCGAGATCATGGGTCGGATAATTTCTCTCGTGTGGCTTCAATTGTCTCGACGCATAGGCCACAACTTGACCTTCTTGCATCAATACGCAACCCAACCCAAGTAGGGATGCGTCACTATAAATGACAAACTCTTTACCCGATTCGGGTTGCACCAAAATTGGAGCTTCAGTCAAATGAGTTTTCAGTTGATCGAAGCTTTTCTGACATTTCTCCGTCCATTCGAACTTAACATCCTTTTGAAGTAGCTTCGTCATTGGTGTGGCTATCATCGAGAAACCTTTGACAAATCGTCGGTAATAACCGGCGAGCCCTAGAAAGCTCCGGACTTCGGTAACATTTCTCGGAGGCTTCCAGTTAAGTATGGCTGAAATTTTGCTCGGGTCAACTCGAATACTCGATGCAGATACCACATGACCCAAGAAGCTAACCTCTCTTAACCAGAACTCACACTTACTGAACTTAGCATATAACTGCTTATCCCGCAAAATTTGCAACACTTGCCTCAGATGCTCAGCATGTTCGGTCTCATCTCTTGAATAGACCAAGATGTCATCAATAAACACAACTACGAACCGATCCAAATACGGCCTGAAGATCCGATTCATCAAATCCATAAACACCGCAGGGGCATTAGTGAGCCCGAACGGCATCACTAAGAACTCGTAGTGACCGTACCTCGTTCTGAAAGCAGTTTTGGGTACGTCCGAATCTCGAATCCGCAACTGATAATAACCCGATCTCAAATCTATCTTTGAAAACACCGATGCTCCCTTTAATTGATCGAACAGATCATCAATACGCGGTAACGGATACTTATTCTTTATCGTCACTTTATTCAGTTGACGATAGTCAATGCACAACCTCATGGTTCCGTCCTTCTTTTTCACGAACAATACTGGTGCACCCCAAGGTGAGAAACTCGGTCGAGCGAAACCTCTATCCGTCAATTCTTGCAACTGAGCTTTCAACTCTTTTAACTCGGTTAGTGCCATACGATACGGAGCGATCGAAATTGGCGTAGTTCCAGGTACAAGCTCAATACCAAACTCTACCTCCCGAACAGGTGGCAAACCCGGTAACTCTTCAGGAAAAACATCCGGGTATTCACAAACCACCGGCACTGATTCGGGTTTCTTTTCTAACTCCTTGTCATCAAGTACATACGCGAGGTACGCTTTGCACCCTTTCCTTACATATTTCTAGGCCAACATTGCTGATATTACAGCTGGCAACCCCCTTAAGTCCGCAGACTCAACTCGGATTATTTCGTTATTTGCGCACCTCAAATCGATAGTCTTGCTTTTCAATTCACAACCGCATCATGCGCGGTTAACCAATCCAAACCAAGAATAACATCAAACTCGACGAACGGAAAAGCATCAAATCGGCCGGAAAACAGGATTCTCGAATTATTAGAGGGCATCTCTTACACACTTTATCAACAAGTACGCATTGACCCAAAGGGTTTGATACTCGAATTACGAGCTCAGTAGACTCAACAGGTAGAGTCTTACTGGTTGCTAAGGTTTCGCATACATATGAATGAGTAGAACCAGGGTCAATCAATGCAATCACATTAGTATCAAAGAGAGTGAAGGTACCAGTGATGACGTCGGGGGAGGATGCCTCCTCTCGTGCGCGAATGGCATATGCTCTAGCAGGAGTACGGTTTTCGGCTCGATCGGCCGTATCAGAGGCCCCCCTCTGACTACCACCCCTGCCTCCTAAAATTCTCGGTGGTCTACCTCTAGATGTCACTCCACTAGGTCTTGCACCTTGAATCTTATTCTTCTTATCCAGCTCCGTGCAATCTCTAATGAAGTGGTCCTTCGAACCGCATCCGTAACAGGCCCTGCTAGTAGACTTGCCCCAACATTCACCTAGGTGTCGTCTTCCACATTGGGGACATTCAGGTTTCTCGTGACGATTATTGCCCACACTAGCTACCGAAGTAGCTCGGGAGCCCATCGATGGTCTTGCCCTGATGGAATTCCCGCAGTCGCCCTCGACTTATTAATGTCCTCCCTGAACTTCTTTACAGCTGAGAACGGAGCTTTACCCATCGATCTTTTACGATAATCTCTAGCTTCAAATTCAGCCTTCCTCTTCTCCTTTCCAAGTTCTTCCGCCTTGCAGGCTCGTTCGACTAGTGTTACGAATTCCTTTATTTCCAAAATACCCATTAGTAGCTTTAAATCTTCATTCAATCCTTCCTCGAATCTTTTGCACATAGCAACCTCATCAGCTACACACTCCCGGGCATACCTACTGAGTCTTACGAATTCATGTCGTATTCAGATACAGTCATACGGCCTTGCTTGAGTTCCAAGAACTCCTTACGCTTCTGATCAATGAACCGTTGGCTAATAAATTTCTTTCGGAATTCCGTTTGAAAGAAGTCCCAAGTTACTCGCTCGTTCGGGACTATGGAAATCAAGGTCCTCCACCAATAGTAGGCTGAGTCTCGTAACAAAGATACAGCACATTTTAGACATTCGTCGGGTGTGCATGACAATTCATCGAACACCCGAATGGTGTTATCAAGCCAGAACTCGGCCCTTTCGGCATCATCAGTTACTATGGCCTTGAACTCCTCGGCCCCACGCTTCCTAATCAAGTCTACAGGTGGCTTACTCAGCCTCACAGGATCAGCGACTGATGGCATTACAGGCTCTTGGGTGGATTATTCAAATTTGGGAATGTTGGACAGCCGGGTTGGTTCGGGCATATTGCGCGACCCACTCATTCATCATGGTAAAGAAGGCTTGTTTAGCCCCTCACCTTGATTATTCGCAGATGACTGAGGTTCAACAGGCGGCGTCCTTGTGCAGGAGCAGCCGCTACGCTCTCAACGTCATCCGCTAGGGTTCTTTCTTCACCGGGTCCATTTACTAATCAAAACAAAAACATTTCAACCGTCGGAAGTCATCACACATTTAAACATTAACATTCGGCATGTATAGCTAGACTCATACGCGCTATGGTAGTCCTAGAACCGACTAAACCATAGTCTATACCAATCAAATGTAACACCCCGAACCCGAAACCGACACCGGAGTCGAACACGAGGTGTTAACTGACTTTAACCCTTATAAAATTATTTTCCAGACACTGCCCAATCTGTGTACTAGTCGTTTTAAAAATCATATCTTGAGTTCGTAACTCAAAATCAGTTTCGTGATTTTTCCCAGAAACTAGACTCATGTGCCCATCTATGTATTTTTTTCTAGAATTTTTGGTCGGGCCAATTAGACAGTTTATTAGTCAAAGTTCCCATTTGCAGGGTCGACTACACTGACCTTTGCCCATTACGATTGGATATCTCCCTGCACGGGGCTTCAATACTGATGCCGTTGTTTCTATGAAACTAGACTCAGAGAGGAATCTGTACAATATGGTACAACCCTATTATCTCTGGTTAATTATAATGAATTTCCAAATCGGAGCAGGGAATCCAGAAACCGTTCTGGCCCTGTCCACAAAATCTGATTATCTCTTAATATACTCCATATGATTTTCGTTACTTCTCATGAAAACAGATCATCGAGCTTCGATTACATAATTTATTCATCAATTAATTCCACTCCTACTATTTTTAGTGATTTTCAATCTCATGACACTGCTGCTGCCAGCATCTGTTACGAAAGTAACTAGGTCCATTTCATGCCTACCCTTGATCCAACTCAATCGAACATTCGTGCCATTTTCGCATGGCTTAAAGTTTACATGCCAAAGTTCAAACACAACGTAATAGCTTATACATGCCAAAATGTTCTTCTAAGCAACTAAGAAGAAAGTACCAAAACTTGCTATCCGGTGTGATGACTTCGATGACGGCCTGACCCCGCAAAAATAGATGAGTCCAAGCAACCTATAATGGGTGACAAGGAAACACCGAGTGAGTTTATAACTCAGTAAGTCATAAGCAATGCACTACCATCCATCAATAACATTATCACAAGAGGAAACAAAATGGAACGAGACAATTTACTCCATCCATACCGAACCATACCATAGTTCCTCCAACCTATCGATTCAGTTTCATATCAATTCATGCATTCACATTCCATATACTCATCAATAGGACATTGAGGCATTTTCATAAATCAATTTATTTTCGTTACAATCAAACGACTAAACGGCCTTTCACCCATCCTACGATAAATTCTATGTACGTGACTTCAAGTATATTTGTCACATAGGTTCAACTTACCGAGCTCAACCAAGTATAAGCATAGCACCTATTAGCCATGTACTCAAGAACTTACCCGATCCGCTGTCGCGATCGACTCATAGTGTCGCACACATAGTGTCCATAATGATCACGAATGTATATTGAGTCCGCACACTCAGTGCTATATAATCAACTCCACTTGCTACTATATCGCACACTTAGTGCAATATCAACTCGCACTAGTGCGCATGTCAATTGCATTATGATCTATTCATTTCGCAACTTAGTCAATAGTCAATCGCACACTAGTGTGTACAATTAATCGCCTAGGCCACTTGCAATGTACGCACGTTTAGTGCCGAGATCAACAACTCAGTACATCTTACCTCTTTTCTTTCATTCAACAATTTCATCATCACATACGTACATGCAAATATATATATGTATATTATTCATTCCATTCAGCATCAAAACATAAACATTATGACCATTGAAATAATACCAACTACATGCTAATGATTACCTCGTTGGGTAAGACGGTTCCAACTCGGCTACTGGATGACCTTTCTTGCCTTTGCTCGATTCACCTCCTTTAACTCCTTGAGCTAATCATAATTAACTAGTTTAACCACCTTGCCAAATATTTACAATCCAATTCACATGTATATGATGTAGTATATTCGGCTATAACCTCATGCAACTACCATATCATCAAATCTAATCACCATGCACATGCATTAGGTAAGTTACCTTTGCTAATTTAACCCAACATCACACAAGTCTCAAGGGATGGCGAATGCTTCTTGTACCCAACTAATCACGCAATTTCATCCCCC